>NC_056730.1:831436663-831554163 GCF_019279795.1 Protopterus annectens | reverse complement strand
TGTCAGTGTGTCTGACTATGCAGTCACCTATGACGAGTGTGTCTGGCATTGTGTTTGGCTTTAAGGGCTCTGACTGTTTGGTCTATGTGTTGCATGTGCTGTGCCCTGTGGAGGCAGTTGTTTGGGTGTCTGCTTTGGTGGCCTCTGCTGTTTTGGTAGATTTTTGATCAGAGCCTCCGAGTATGTCTTTGTGTGTTTATGTGTATGATTTGAAGTTGTGATAGTGCTATGTGAGACTGGGTTTGTGGTGTGTGTGGTTACCTTCTCCTCCTGTCTGGTCTTGCCAGTCCTATGTTGAGAGAGCTCAGCCTCCAGTTTGGCTATATAGTTGCATCTCTCACATGTATTTGTGTTTTGTGGGAGAAGGAGAGGGTTGTCTGTGTACATGAGGCAATTGTAACATTGCCTCAATATTCCCAGATTCACCAGCTGAGCAGGAGAGGACACTAGCATATACATGCCCACATATATATATGTATACATAGATAGAGATATATGCCATGCGCACCAATAACTAGCCTGTATTCCTAATACTGTCGCATATGGGTTTAGTAGTGTCCCTCCTAACACCTCCAGCAGATGTTGCAGTGTCAGAACAGTGTCCGTGGTTACCCTCATAGAGTGTGGATGTATCCTAATAGTTGTTTAGGCATGTGTATGTATGCAGACTCATCTCTTATCATGCTAAATCACATATGTTATGACAGAGGCATGGGATTACTGGTAGTATTATTCTGATATTGTCCATGATTGTGGTTAGTTCTTGTAATGTTTTCCAAGAGCCTTTACCTGTGCCCACCTTGCTGGAGACCTCTGCTGAGAATACACTCATATTCAGGCATATCAGTTTGCACAACTTCACCCTGTGCAAACTGATATGCACCCTACCCCAATTATATGTCAGATCCTTGATAGATATCCTCTGCATTATTCCTGTAAGGATGCTTACCTCACACAGACATCCTTTCCATTGTTATGTCATCTTGTGTGACAGTCATATAAAACACATTTCACTGTATAGTCTGTACTGTACCATATAGATACATGCTTGTGTTTCTGCTACAACCATCTTCCATTGACATGCCCTCATCTGCTGTACTATAGGTTGTTTCACCTTTTCTCTTTTCCTGTGTTCATTCCTACAGTTCATCTGTGTGTCCCTATTCAATACACACACTTCCCCTGACTTTTTATTTTACATGGCAGTCCATGTCCCATTACAGATCATTTACACAGCTTCAGTACAGAATGCCAGGAATGGGATTTTACAATACTCTGCACTGTAGATACACTGTCCTGTACTGTGTTTGGACAACATACTTCATATTCATACATCACAGCTGTCCATATATTCCCAGGATGTCCAGATGTGTTCCTTATCAAATTTGTGGCTTTCTGCCATATCACTAGGATGATGTCAGGACTGTTGTGACTAAATATTACATACATTTGAGTTCATACCGCTCAACTGCTCTGATTTGTACAGAATGTCCAGTTTTTGTCTAATATTTTTGATCTTTTCCTCATAACATTTTGGTTTTCTGGCAAATCATTGGCATGTCATTGTGGATTGATGTTAGGAAAATAATGACCTGACATTTGAGTTTCAAACTTCATGCTCTTCAGAAAATTCATGCTACTGTAAAATTTATTGTTCTTTCAACTTTCTAGGTTTGTAAGAGCAATATTAGATTCTGTCCCTATTTTTGGCCCTTTGCCCCCCCACCCATTATTTATGGCTTTGTCCAGATTTTTGCTCTAAGAGGTTGAGAGGTATGTTTGAGTTTCATTTTACCACATTTGTATGTGACATCTATATCAGATATGTCCTTATTTCTGATTACTTGCCCCCTTATTATGTGGCCTTTCTGCAGATATGTTGAACTCATCAGAATGAGAGTTATCTGTGAGGAATGGGTGATCATTGTGGCAATCCACGCAAACCCTCGGACCATAGGTTGACAGGTGTGAAACTTTGCTTAGACACTGCACATAGCATTACTATGCATTGCACAGACATGGCGTGCTGCTGCTCATTAATCACCACCTTGCACACATGCAAACTCCATGTAGGCTTTGCGAGGAGCAAACACTATCTTGCATATCACGGTCCATAATTCTGGATTAGAAACTGCCACTTTATGCCATGTACAAGCCTGCTGCAAGGGGTTTCATACTGTTGCTACCAGCTGGTCATCATTCCTTGCAGTGTGACTGGAATTGGTAGCTGAAGAGACAATATGGGTTCCTTCACCAGTAGAATGGCACATGATCATGTTATGCAGAATGCAACAGGTAGTAAACATCCTGAACACAGTAGCTGGGTCATACGGAAGGGCACTGCCAGACTTATCCAGGCACCTGAAACTGCTCTTTAGGAGGCTAAAGACCATCTTGATGACAGTATGGGTCTGGGACAGGAGTGTGTTACATATCTCTTCTGCCGCTCCACTCAGCAATACATTTTAACATGAATAACTACTTAAATATAATATAAAATAACAATTATGCTTCCACTTACCAACAAAAGGACCAATGTGCATACTACCATGCAGGAAGAGGTGCTAGAGTGAGATAGTTTGCCAGATATGGGAATCATGTGTACTGTCAAGATGTTATGCATACATGTTGGTGATGCACCCCCATGCATCACACACTACCTATAGTAGCCTCTCTTATTGCAGTAATGCTCCCTCTGTGGACCAGAAGGTGCCCTAATTGAAACATGGGTGCAATCTATCACATTGGGTACCTCAGGAAAATGTGCAACCCCATAAAAAGTACATATACTCCTGGCTTAGTCCTGAGGTGACACTGGAAAATAGACGTACTGATCCACATGTGAGGGCTATACATATCTTAAAGTACACAGGGATAGGAAGTCCATGCATTCCTCGAATACCCATTTGGGGGTCAAAGATACCCCCTAAGACTCTTAATATATCCCCGTTCACTCTGAAACTATCAAAGATTTTTCTTGACTGTCAAATTAATAATAAGTTATAGTTTGTTTATATTTTTACTTTCGTGATCAGTGAGTAGTGCTGGGTGCAAGTGGTTTTGTCCCATCCAAGATAAGCAACTCAAAACTGGGGATAGGAAAACAATCAGCAAATGACAGCAATATTGTGGATTGCAACTTTGATAGATTTGGTGAGACTTCCCTTTGTATAATGTATCAGCAAACAGGGCAAACATGCGGGAACATTTCACTATGAATGACAAATGGTGTAGGTTACTTCATTAACATATGCTGAGTTACATAATTCCTCATTTACATATCATTAGTACGCTTGTATAGGCTCATTCAAGGTCATTTAATAATTGCAGCTCAGCTATGCTCATTCGCAGACAATGCAGATAGCCTAAACACATTTGTGTAAATGACTGTGAATAGTGCCCTCAATGTCTGCTTACTGTCCTGACCACAAACTGTTAGATCTCAAAAAAAAAAATAATGTTAAAATAGCAGTAACACCATAACAAAATGAGCATAAAAAGGAAAACATAATGTAAATATACAAACAGAAATATCCAATGCACTCACACCGCATTATTGTCTGGCATTCTTGAATTATCTTAAACCGCTTTTTGTCTCCTTAAATAAAAAAAATATATATCATTTTTACAAACGTTTCCTACAACTTGGAAGCAGCTAATGCCTTTGGCCTCACAAAAAAAAGAATAAGTTTTGCCTTTTATTTTTAAAAACCTAAGAAAATATTCTCAGAATGAAAATAATACTCTAATAAAACAAGAAGATAGTGTTTATTTGAAGCACAAGCATTTTGGCACTATCATTGTTTAGTCACAGATTAGTCCCCTGCCAATGAAGTAAGGGGCTATGAATCAAAAAGATAAAGATAAATAGCAATGTTGTTCTATTCTAATAAAAAGAATAAAATGTTGCAAATACATAAACCAATAACCCAGATATAGTCGTACAGCACTCCACAAGTACACAGATCAGTAACCCAGATATAGTCACACAGCACTCCACAAATACACAAGCCAATAACCCAGATATAGTCACACAGCACTCCACAAGTACACAAACCAATAACCCAGATATAGTTACACAGCACTACACAAGTACACAAACCAATAACCCAGATATAGTCACACAGCACTCCACAAGTACACAAACCAATAACCCAGATATAGTCACACAGCACTCCACAAGTACACAAACCAATAAACAAGATATAATCACACAGCACTCCACAGGTACACAAATCAATAAACCAGATATAGTCACACAGCACTCCACAAGTACACAAACCAATAACCCAGATATAGTCGCACAGCACTCCACAAGTACACAGATCAATAACCCATATATAGTCACACAGCACTCCACAAATACACAAGCCAATAACCCAGATATAGTCACACAGCACTCCACAAGTACACAAACCAATAACCCAGATATAGTCACACAGCACTCCACAAGTACACAAACCAATAACCCAGATATAGTCACACAGCACTCCATAAGTACACAAACCAATAACCCAGATATAGTCACACAGCACTCCACAAGTACACAAACCAATAAACAAGATATAGTCACACAGCACTCCACAAGTACACAAACCAATAAACCAGATATAGTCACACAGCACTCCACAAGTACACAAACCAATAAACAAGATATAATCACACAGCACTCCACAGGTACACAAATAAATAAACCAGATATAGTCACACAGCACTCCACAAGTACACAAACCAATAACCCAGATATAGTCACACAGCACTCCACAAGTACACAAACCAATAACCCAGATATAGTCACACAGCACTCCACAAGTACACAAACCAATAGCAGATATAGTCACACAGCACTCCACAAGTACACAAACCAATAACTCAGATATAGTCACACAGCACTCCACAAGTACACAAACCAATAAACAAGATATAATCACACAGCACTCCACAGGTACACAAATCAATAAACCAGATATAGTCACACAGCACTCCACAAGTACACAAACCAATAACCCAGATATAGTCACACAGCACTCCACAAGTACACAAACCAATAACCCAGATGTAGCCACACAGCACAAGTACACAAACCAATAACTCAGATATAGTCACACAGAACTCCACAAGTACACAAACCAATAACCCAGATATAGTCACACAGCACTCCATTCTGGCAAAACATAAAAATTAGTGCCAAGCTTTTTCCACAACTGATAATGAGTGAATCATGGTGGCATCAAAAAATAAAATGCAAGGTTAGCTTTCTATTCTAACCTAGACTTACAACAGCAAAAATATTCAAATTGAAATAAATTTGCCAGAAAATATGAGTAAAAAGAAAAAAAACTGTATAAATATATAACCAAAACCTCAGATACATTCATAGAGCCATCTCTTCTGGAAGCTCCTGTCTGCAGATTCATGGGTATGACAAGGCTTCTGTAATATTACTACACATGAAAAGAATCAAAAGATTATCTTTGTGATTCATTGATAATGCAACAGCATTTCAACAGAATAGTCAAAAATGTATTGCTGCACTGCAGACAGGCTATGGTTGATATCTGCTAGATGGATACAGGGCAGGGACACTGTTATTCTAGTCACCTCAGGCTTGTATTGCTGTCACCACAACATTCTGCCAAAGCTTAGAATACTGGATCATTCCAGGCTCATGCTTCCTCACCCATCAAATGGATGGGATCAGGGACAGTAGCTTTAGGGAAAAGAATCCTGTATCAGAACATACATGAACATGGATGGGCATGCATATAATGAGATTTACACCTACAGAAACTGGAATGCCCTGCAAGATCTAACAGGTAGTCTCAAATGTCCTGCAAGGAGTGAGAGCAGATAGGTGGTCCAAAGAAGCATTAGCAGACATGAGTAGGCTGTACCTGTGGTCACATATTAAAGATAAGGACATGTGAAGCGTCTCTCATTGTGCAGAATGCTATTCTTAGACAGTAATAAGGCACAGTAGATAGGACTGAGCAATGAGACTAAGGTAGCACCACTACTTGAAGCATCTCACTGTCCACTCCTGTTTAATAAATGAAGTATATGTGTACATTTGTGCATAGACTCCTTCCTGGGATATTACTCCAAAATTACATGCATACCGAGTCCCACATTTCCCAGGAATGCCTTTGAGTATGGCTCCCTGTGTTACCTGCAGTACATACACCCAATGTGTTCTCTGCCTTTGGCTTACATGCACATAGAATGTGTTGAGTTTCATAGTATTTCCCTCTTTATACTACCTGATAGACAATGCCAGAACATCAGTGAAAATGAGACTATGTGACACACTTGAATATTCTTGATACAATATTCAAGTATTTTTTTATTTTCTCTAAGGTTTTTCCATGCCATTCTTCATATAGTTGTTATATTACCAGACAAGATGGCACAATCTCAACTAATGGCAAGAATGGGCTAAAATATAATACCTGTGTAATCGCCGTTGCCTCTCAGCAAGAGGTTCTCCCGTTCGATTCTCAGCTGGAGTGCGGGGAGTGCCTTCTGTGTGGAGTCTGCATGTCTTCCCCAAGGTTGGGTGGGCATTTGAAAGACATGTGTAAATGGGTGTGCCTTCATTGAAGGTTAAACGTCGAGCTGGCAACTCGGCTTTCATGAAAATCTACTGCCAATCATTAGCGGACTGGAGTTCCGCTGTGGCGACCCCTAACCGGGAAAAGCCAAAAGACAACAACAACATCATCTCTCCCAAGTGATGATAAATTTACAATATTTTTATTACAAAACAAATCAGACTTTACTCATAGATTGCTAAGTCATGTTCTCATGGCAACAAAGGAGTGTCCAAAAGTCCTTATAATGTTCTTATCTTGTTACTAGGCAAATGAACTCATGTTTAGACTCTTTATTGCAAGTAAACAAAATGGTCTGCTGTGGATCTTTGTCATTTGATTTGCACTAGTGCACTTGTCATCAAAGGTGTACATGATTTATTTAACTCACTGTAACCTTTTCATATTCAAAGAAGCCCTAATCTGGTATGTTCGCATGAAGACATGCAGCACCATATTGATCTGTCTCTGTTGTCAGATTATATGGAGATAGGCATATGATAATTAGCCACTGGTTGTCTCTCTCCCACATGTCTCAAAGAAGATGTTCAATCACCATGTAAGTCATAGAGCAGCTCAGTAATTTAGATTAGCACTGATGCTCTTTGCAATTGCCGCTGTGGTGCAGCAGTAGCATTGTTGCCTCACAGCAAGAGGTTCTCCCATTCACGTCTCAGCTGCAGTGCGGGACGTGCCTTCTGTGTGGAGTCTGCATGTTATTCCCATGGTTGGGTAGGCGTTCGAAAGTCATGCATAAATGGGCGTGCCTTTGTTGAAGGTTGAACGTCAAGCTGGCACCTCGGCGTTTGTCAAACTCTACTGCCAATCATTAGCGGGTCAGAGTTCCACTGTGGCGACCCCTAACCGGGAAAAGCCGAAAGACAACAACAACTCATACTCTTTTCACCTTGTGGGCTGTGTTAAGCTATTATACTAGAGGTAAGGGCTGGGAAGTGTAGGGTTAAGGTAGGGATAGAAGGTGAGTGGGTCTGTGTGTGTGTGTGTGTGTGTGTGTGTGTGTGTGTGTGTGTGTGTGTGTGTGTGTGTGTGTGTGTGTGTGTGTGTGTGTGGGCAGATGTATGTGCATGTGTGAGTAGGTTGGGATGGCTGTCATACCTACCCACACCCCTAGCCTAATGAGTATAGTCTACAACAGTAGGTGGATGGGTGTGAGGAATAGACACTATGGATTGTTGTTAAGTCTTGTGCCATAACAACACTTAAACATTATGGGAATCAGGGGGAGGAGGCCAAGAATACTGCTCTCATGCTATAACAGCACTTAAGAAGTACAGAGATTGGGAGTTGGGGTAACACTAGACACCAGGGTTAATACTCACATGCCATAATGACAATTAAAACACTAAGGGGATCAGAGAGGCACTAGACACTAGGGATGCTACTCTTGTGCTCTAACAGCTCAGAGGTTAGCAACAAGCAATCAATCTCCTGTGTTATCTGAAGCATCCATTGCCTGCTACAGAAAAATAAGCATAATTTTTACTTGATCTGCATTTCTTGCATTCTATTTTACTGTGTGCTGTTATTTTTGAACTGTATTTTACTGTATTTTTGTTGTTTCCTACACTTTTAGCCTAGCGTAAACTTGGTTCAGATTTGCTGGTCCCAGACTGTTTTTACACTTTCAGAGCACTAATCCAGCAATCCTCCAAAACAGAGGGCCTCCCCCTACACCCTAGTGAGAGTAGAGTGTAACTAAGGAGTTATATGAGTGGTGGTTGTTGGCACAGGGCCCAGTCTAGTGTGCTACTATTGGTTAATTTGTTTGAAATCAGTTTACTTTCATTGCTACTTGCTGTTCACATTAGCTTGGGTTTGCATGGTGTGCACCATGTGCATAACCATGCATTACCGAGCAGTGGAGGATACCATTGGTGGTTATAGACACAAACTCTTAGACAGATAATTTTCCCAAAGTTAACTGCTTGTGCTCCATTGGAGGTTTCTTGCTGTTGTGCATCATTGCCAGGTCAGACACTCAGCTCAGCCTCTGAGGTTCCTCCACATGTCTAACCCATTAAGCCCCTCATAGTTTAAAAGTTTTTCTTGTCCCTTAGCCATACCTGGTGCTTCTAGTCTACTCCCTGTTACAGGTATGGGACATTTTGACCCCATTGAAATGACAATTTGACATAAAGAAAAAAATGTTATATACAGCTCGTGCATCCACACAGTTACTGAGAAAATGTCAAAGATTACCTCAAAAAAAATGAGAACAAAGAAGTCATTAGTGTGTATATATATCTATATATATATATATATATATATATATATATATATATATATATATATATATATATATATATATATATATATATATATATATATATATATATAGACCTGACATAGCGAAACCACACAACACACAACCACATCACACACACATATTGACAGTCCATAAACACGAAACCACACATAACCGATATATATATACACATATACGAAACCCCATACACTGCACATACAATAACAATTATTAAAAACAAAACACATACCCCTATCCCACAGACCGTCAATCTCCCACACACACCCCTTGCGCTTTGATCCGTCCGCACACTCACCACGCTCCCTTTTCCCCATGTCGGCATCTCGGGCGTTGTGTTGTCATCCGTCGTGTGTCTCTTCTGTCTGTCGATGTTCTGCAACCCGCGGCATGTCGTCTTTCGATTCGCTTCTCTCGATGTCTTCTTCTGCTGCTGTTCGTCTTGGTCGTCTTCGGTCGTCTTCACGGTGGTAGAACCATATATATATATATATATATATATATATATATATATATATATATATATATATATATATATATATATATATATATATATATATATATATATATATATATATATATATATAGATATATATATATATATATATATATATATATATATATATATATATAGGTGGATACATATATACAGTTTAAAACATTTGTATTTGAAATGGATATAATATTATTGTTATTTTAAAATAATATTAATGTTTACAATGTTAAATAATACTGATTTTAAATTTAACGAGTTAAAACTGTTATTAATTAAATTAATTATATTTACAAATTAAATAAAATGTAAAATAAACATAAAGGGAAAAAACTAAGGGTAATGCTGCTCAATGCCAGAAGTCTAAATCTCAAGATGCAGGCTCTCGAAGCACTCCTCAGTATGGAGAGCATCGATGTCTGTGCAGTAACTGAAACCTGGTTCAAGGCTCCTGAGAGCACCCCAGCCCTACCAGGTTATACCTCGTATCATGCATTTCAGGCCCAAAACCTGGGCCAAACCACAAAAGGAGGGGGAGTGTCCATATTCATTAAAGACACCCACACCTCCAGGTTAGTGGCAATGCACGAAGCATCGGAGACCATCCATGTGCAACTAACCATAGGCAAAACTGCTATAAAACTTGTAGCATGCTACAGACCACCCTCGCAAACTCAGGAACTCCATTCAGCCTTCCTGAAGACACTGGAGGATATGAATGTCTCACCAAATACCATCATATTGGGAGACTTCAACTACCCAAACATAGACTGGGTGCATTACTCAAGCCCCAACACCCTAGCCCAAAGGTACTTGGACTTCATCAACTCAAATGCGATGGAACAACTAGTCACCTCCCCCACAAGGGGAAATAATATACTTAACCTGATCATCACAAACATGGGGACAAAATGCTCAACACCGAAAGTATACCCCTCACTAGTGAGATCAGACCATAAACTAATAACCCTAGATATTCATATCCCACCTCCACCCCCCAGCACAAAAGACCACAGTGAGAAACTTCTAAAAAGCCGACTTTACACTCCTTAGGACTGAAATGGTATCCTTCAAGCCCCCTGGGCCAGTGCAAACCACATCCCACACTGCTGAATCCTTCACAAATCCTTTCTACGGGCATCTCCAAGAATGCATGGATCATGCAATCCCAAATAAAACCAAGACCCTTTCCACCAAAGGCAGGCATCCTATCTGGTGGACCCCAGCCATAAACAAACTTTATAACAAGAGAAGGAAGCTACTGCAAGACAGAGCAAAATTCCATAAAGGGAAGGAATCCCTGATCAGCACTAGCAAAAAACTACGTTCACTAATAAAATCATCAAAGGCCAACTTCGAGAGAAAAATCACTAAGGACACTAAAGATAATCACAAGGCCTTCTTCAGTTATGTTAGAAACCTGGGCAGAAACCCTCAGATATGTGCAGAGTTAGTTCATAACGGCAAAAAATACACTGAACCCACAGATATTGCCAACATACTGGCAGACAGGTTCAGTGCAAATTTCTCCCCTCTCACTCCCCCAAAAGACGAAATAAATATCTCAGCTGAATGCAACCTCCCTGAAATCTCAGATGTCCAGGTGAGAGCTGCCCTCAGCAAAGCTAAAAATACAGCATCCATGGGACCTGACAGTGTCCCAGGTTGCGTGCTACGTGAACTCCTAGAGGAGCTAAACCCACACATAAGAATGCTGTTTAATCTTAGCCTTGCTACAGGATATGTCCCTGAACACTGGCGTACAGCTACAGTAGTCCCACTCCACAAAGGTGGCACCTCTACTGACCCTGGAAACTACCGCCCCATAAGCTTGACCAGCCTGGTCTGCAAAGCTATGGAAAGGATCATTATGGAACTCATAAACAAAGACATCGGGGACCTACAGACAATTGACCCTACCCAGTTCAGCTTTGTAAAAAGGCAGATCCTGTCTTTTAAACCTGGTGGACTTTTCTGAAACAGTCACTAGAGCCATCAATGAAGGCAAAGCAGTTCATACAGCCTACCTGGATCTGGCAAAGCCTTCGACACAATACCCCACTCAGGCATCATAGACAAGCTCAACAGCTTAAATGTAAACCCGTTTGTCACAAGATGGGTTGCAAACTGGCTAAAGGACAGAACCCACAAAGTCAGAATAGCTGGAGCTATGTCAGACTCTAAGCCAGTCACAAGTGGAGTCCCACAGGGCTCTGTCTTGGGACCCCTCTTGTTCGGCATTTATTTCTCAGATGTGCAGGCAAACATAGGGGGGTTGTGGCTGACAAAGTTTGCAGACGACTGCAAACTAGGCGCCATAGTCGACACACCAGCTGTCACATGCATCCTCTAGAAGGGCCTCACAGAAACAGACGACTGGTGCCAGAGTCATGGCCTTAAACTAAATGCCAAAAAATGTATAGTCATCCCCTTTGGAAAAACAAAGTACCCACAAATTACCACATAGGTGGTAATCCATTAATCTGGAAAAAGTAATCAGAGACCTGGGGACCCAAGTTGACAGTGACCCCTCATTTGACACCCACGTCGCCAAAGTGGTTAGAATGATCTTCTACCTTGCCCACCTTATCATGAAGGGATTCACATCCAGATCAAAGGATGTCATTGTACCCTTATATTCCTCCCTTATCAGGCCTATGATTGAGTACAATGCCCCATTTGGTATGTACCTCACCTGGCACCTGCAGCAGCTGGAGAGACCCCAAAAGTACCTTACCAAGAGGATAAAGGATCTCCAGCATATGTCATATGCTGCCAGACTGAAAAAGCTCCAGCTCTATTCAATAGCATACCGCCTGCTCAGAGGTGATCTGTGCCTTACATACAAGGCCATGTCCAATTCAGAATTAATGGATATGCTCCACCTCAAAAAATCCAAATCCATCAGAGCCACGAGAGCTAAAGATCTAAACCTCAGCACAAATATGAATAGGACATGCTGGATGGACAGATTCATAACCCAGAGGCTTCCCGCACTCTGGAACAGGATACCTGTCCATGTTAGGCAGAGCCCCTCACTGACTCTCTTCAAGAGAAATCTGGATGAATGGATGGGTGATCGTAGGTTTACCCCGGGGGTCATCTCTGTGTCATTGCTAGATAGAGGCACAGTAAACTAAATTTAATTTAAATTGTACACTTTTGTATCATTACATGGGGTGGCGAAAGCCACATACACTTTGGCTAGGCTTAACAATGCCCTAGGGCAGATAGCCTAGTACTATACTATGAAACTATGAAACAGTTACATATAAAAAAGTGAAATAATATATTAAATTCCTATGAAAAAATCATGATTGAAATATTAAGCAATAAAGTGCTTTTATAAAACTTTAAAAAAAGTTTTATATAATCGGGATCAAATAGCCTGGGGTCAAACTGTCCACTAACTATTCCCATAGACAATAAATGTCAAAAACATGAAAGTGCATACGATTGCATTGGGGTCGAATCATCTGTGGTCAAACTGTCCTGCTTTCCTCTGTTATTGACCATAGTACTTCACCTAACATCATGAATGGACAATTTCCCACCATTTCCCCAGCCAGCCTGATCAACATGGGCATCCTAAGGCAATGTAGTAATTGCCTCATGTACACTGACAACCCACTTCTACTAATTCACACAAATTCAATATGTGAGAGATGCATTATATTAAGAATCTAAATTCTAGGCGCTCTCGCTCAAAAATCAATATATCAGATACTAAGCAGGTTGTCAGCTCACACACTTCACCTCCTGCACCATCCATGCATACAACTCCTAAACCTACATATGCAGAGGTTCTTACTAGAAGCCTACTGAAAGATCAGAGACCTCCCAAACATAAACACACTTCACTTAATACATTCCCAGCAAATCACAATATATGCACAAATGCACTTACCATTGTCTCGCCAAACATGCCCCTAAGGTAAAACACAAAAACAAATGTTTTAGTCATAGGTGACTTCATTGTGAGACACATAGATGTCCCACTCACCAGGCTAGGTAAAGAAAATATCACGGTCAGTTGTCTGTCAGGTGCCAGGATCCATCACATCATACATGCACTCAAGTATCTGAGTAACAGGCACTGTTATGACTCTGTTATAGTCCATGTTGGTGTGAACAGCTTGAAATGTACCTCATAGGACTATATGAAGACAGACATGACTGAGCTCTCTGATTATGTGTCCCAGGCAGGTATGTCCCAAGCCTTAAGCAGCATTCTAGCATCACCTAGGATGATGCTTCAATACAGACAAAAATGATGGACTTCAGCGGTTGGCTTAGTGTCTGCTGACATTCTAAGAGGATCCGATACCTGTCATCCTGGGATGATATGGTTGATAGACCACAATGCTTTGCCAGAGATGATCTCCACCTGTTACCTCTGGGCTTTTGGCTACTGACTAATGCTCTTGCATCTCAAACAATGCCTTTTTAGGCAAGGTCACAAAAACAAAATTCCCGACGTAAAAATATCTTCAAAAACAACTTCAAAACTATACTGCTAAATGCTAGGAGTCTAAATCTGAAACTGCACTCACTTGAAGCACTCCTCGCCTTTGAAGATGTGGACATCTGTGCAGTGACAGAGACCTGGTTCAAGGGTGCTGAGAGCACCCCAGCCATACCAGAAAATAATGCCGTCCACACATTCGGACCACAATATAAATGCATGAAAACTAAAGGAGACTGAGTATCAATATTCATAAAAAATAAATACACCGCCAGACTGGTTAAACAGAATGATTCCCTAGAGTTACTCCATGTGCAAATAACTATAGGAAAGACCCCTGTCCAACCTATAGCCAGCTATAGATCCCTTTCCATGAACCATGATGTCCACACTGCCTACCTAGATCTACTTGAGTCACTCAAAATATGACCAAGCACCCTAGTTATGGGTCACTTTAAATTCCCATCCACAGATTGTGTAAATTATCCATGTAGAAACACATTCACCCAAAGGTTTTTGGACTTTGTTAACTCAAATGTCTTGGAGAAGATATTTGGCACCCCCACAAGGGGCCCAAACATTCTAAACTTGGTACTCAATAACTTGGTAGAATGGTGCTTCACCACAAGTGTGCGGCCCACCCAGGAGATGTCTGATCATAAATCTGTCTCTTTTGAAGTAACAATAGTATCAGACCCCCCCCCCCCCAAGAAATTAGGCTAAAAACTTCTCCAAAGCTAACTACAGCCTCTTATGAGAAGGCATTAATAGCTTCAAAGCTCTTGTCCCCACTGGCGGCAAGGAAAACTATACTGGGATATACACCAATGTGTTGTATAAACATCTAAGCAATTGTATTAACTCAACCATTCCTAATTCGACCAAAGCAAGATGCTCAAGAAAATAAAACAAGCCTGCCTGGTGGACATTCACCATAAACAGGTTATATAATAAAAGGAAGAAATTGCTATCTAAAAGCAAGAAGGAACAATCTCAGAATTGGAAGCACACCCTTCTCAGCTTGAACAAGTAACTAAGACATCTTGTAAAGTCCTCTAAAGCTAAGTACAAATCTAGATTAGCATCCCCAGCTAAGGATAACCATAAAACATTCTTTAACTACATCTGAAGCCTTAAAGGAAAAGCCATGATTTGCACTGAACTGGTAATGAATGGTACCACATATACCGAACCAGTGGAAATAGCCAACCCTCTATCAGACAGGTTCAGTGAAAACTTCTCCCCATGTCCCTACCACATATACCCCAAAACATTCCTACCACATAATCTCCACCTAGTATGTCTAAAGAGCAGGTCTTAACTGCTCTCTCTAAGGTTAAAAACGCAGCCTCTGTGGGACCTGATAAAATCCCAGGCTGTATTCTCAATGGTTTACAACAGGAGTTAACAACATCATTGGGTACACTTTTTAACCACAGCCTAAGCATTGGTTTTGTCCCTTTTGAATGGAAAACAGCTACCATCATCCCCTCCTTGCACAAGGGGGGTGCATCCACCAACCTTGGAAACTATAGACCCATCAGCCTAACCAGCCTTATTTGCAAGGCCATGAAGATAATTGTGATGGACCTTACCAACAGGGATGTAGGAGACCTTCAAACACTTGACCTGACCCAGTTTGGTTTTGTTAAATGGAGATCCTGCCTGTTGAACCTGGTGGACTTCTTTGAGACTGTCACCAAAGCCCTGGATGAAGGCAAATCTATGTGTATGGCCTACCTAGACTTGATGAAGGCCTTTGACACAATCTATCACTCTGGCATCATTGAAAAACTCACCCAGCTGGGAGTCAACCCATATACTGTCAGGTGAGTTGCAAAATGGCTCACCCACAGAACAAATACAGTCAAAATAGGGGACTCCACCTCCACCAGCAGACCCATTACCAGTGGTGTTCCACAGGGATCCGTGCTGGGGCCCCTTTTGTTTGGAATCTACTTCTCTGAAGTACAGGCAAAATCACAAGGTCTGTGGCTGACAGAGTTTGCTGATGACTGCAAACTGGGAGCAGTCACTGAGTCCCCAAATGATGTCAACATTCTACAAGAAGGACTTCCACAAACCAATGTTCCATGCCAAAGTCATGGTCTTAAACTCAATGCAAAAAAATGCATTATTGTTCTGTTTGGCAAAGGCAATGTCCCTGCAGGTCTCCATATTAATACAAACACCCTAAGCTGTAAATCAGTGGTGAGAGATTTGGGCACATGGGTTGACATCAACCATACATTTGATCACCATGTCTCCACGATGGTAAGGAAGGCCTTCTACATTGCTCACCTCATTACCAAGGGCATAGCTTTGAGAACAAAAGAGTTATAACTCCCCTCCCGTACTCTTTGCTCATCAGGCCAATAATAGAGTACAACACTCCCTTTGGTATGTACCTAAACAGACACCTGTAGCAACTGGATAGACCTCAAAGGTTCTTCAGAAAGAAAATTCAGGGTCTTCAGCACCTGTCTTATGTGGACAGACTGGAATCACTGTCACTATACTCTGCATCATATAGACTACTCAGAAATGGCCTGTGCCTTGGATACAGAGCAGACTCTGATCCTGCCTTAATGGAAATCCTGCACATTCATAAGTCAAATAGTGCACAATTCACTCACTCTAAGGACTTTAACCTAGCATGTGACATCAACAGGACTTACTGGAGAGACAGAAGTTGCCTCTCATCTAGAATAAACTTCCAATACAGATTAAACAGAGCACTTTATTAACCCTTTTTAAGTGTAACTTTGACAATTGGATGGGAAAATGCAAAGTCACCCTAGGGGTTTCACCTGAGTCCTTCTTGGAAAGGGGCAGTTGATGCTGATTTAGATTTGCTTATAACATAGAGCATATATGAACTTTGTTAGGCTTGTAAGGGCCCTAGGGCCATTAGCCTAGTAACGTCCTATGAACCTATGAAAACACTACAGTGATTGGGAGTTGGAGAAACACTAGACACTAGGGGTATTACTCATGCTATAATGGCACTTAAAATACTCTGGTGATTTGGAGTTGGGGAAACACTGGATACCAGGATCACAGAGAAGGATAAGATGTAAAACTCAAATGTCTGGAGATAATGTGTGACTGCAGCCTTCTGTGATGTCCTGGAGCAGGAAAAGGAGGCATTAGGGACTTTCAGTCAACTCAGGGACAGGTATGTGGTCTGTGTCATGTATGTGTGTGTGTGTGTGTGTGTGTGTGTGTGTGTGTGTGTGTGTGTGTGTGTGTGTATTTATTTGTGTATGTGTCTGCTTTTGAGGGTGTGAGTGTGTGCACCTGTGTGTGTGTGTGTGTGTGTGTGTGTGTGTGTGTGTGTGTGTGTGTGTGTGTGTGTGAAGATGTATATGTGCCTTTCAATGTGTTCTTGTGTGTGTGGGAGAGAGAATGAGGGGAGGATTTCTAAGTGAATGCAATTTGGACACACCAGTTAACTGCCACATGAACTGCTCATCTGCACTTAACTGTAATTCACAAACCTACAAATTAGCCAATGATGAGGTCTTCCTTATTGAAACAAATCTGTCTATGGATTGCAAAATCCTGCATCATGTTAACAAGCCCTTTTTACCATGGCCCTGCAGTAGGACATTAATGAAGCCTCAACATGTGTCTGCTAAAAAACTGCATTGATGTCATATTCCTTGATGTACTAAAATTCACACAGAACATTTAGTCATATAGTTGATGTCTTAGCCTGATTTGTAATTGTTGTTAGAAAAAAAACTACAAAATCCATTTCAAAAATATAACGCATCTCATTTAAAATTAATGTTCTATTTATCACATTCTGACACTACTCTGTTTTCTCCAAGTACTTGCCCAGTTTTACTGCATCTAAGTTTCTTTAAGTTTCTGGTCATCGCAAGCTCAGATGTACGTCACCTATTCTGTTTTTTTTTGCCCCATTCTTTTTCTATTGCATAGGAAAAAAAAATATTTATTTTATTAAGCAGACATGTGAACTGGTCCAAGGGCTATTTTTAGTCATGGATCAGGCCCCAAATGCAGCAACATTAAAAACCTCATCTAGGTTTACAGAAACAGCAACATTTACTTTTAACTTACAGAGAAATGAGAAAGGTTTTGTCAATGTTTCCCATGAAATAATAACATAATTAACTGTTGGAAGACAAAGAAAGCAATATATATTTAACAAGAATATGCTATCATTCATACTATGTGTAACACTTAGAAGTAGACAGACTTTGAACATAGTTGGCAAATATACCCAAACTTCCTAACCTGCATGTTACTGGCTTAAAATAACACGAGGCAGAACAGTGAACATTTATCTTGTCTGTCTTAAATAAAACAAGTATTACAATAACTAACATTCATTAACTTGTCTATTTAACAAGTGTTCATTAGTGATTGAGAAAATGCAGCCAGTGAAAGCTAAGGGAACAGAAAGTTGAATAGACTGCCATATACCTCTGAATCTCTTACCACAAAAAATCTGGACAAAGACTGACATAATGGGGGGGGGGGGGCCCAAAGGCAAAGGCCCAAAAAATAGGGACACATTTTAAATATTGCTTTTATAAACTTAGAAAGTTGTTGGAATAACATGATTTGTGTTAGCATGGATTTTTTTTAATGATATGAAGTCTACAACTCAAATACATGTCATTATTTAATGACTTTAATCCTTAGATCATTCCAGTGATTTGTCAAAAAACACAATTTTTATGAGGAACACACCAAAAATATGAGGCAAAAATCTGGACATTCTGCAAAACCTGTAGAGTTGAGAGATATGACTCCCTGAGCTAATATACACTGTATAGCAAACAAGCTAACAAAGTGAATTTTGAGGTAAAGATAGAGTCCCAGATCAAGGACAACTAGGAGACCTTCATTAGCTAAGTCTGAAACTTCAAAGGCAGTATGCTGAACTGTTAATAAATGGAGCCATGTTCACAGAACTGGGAGATATAACAAATCTGCTGACTAATTCAGCTCCAACTTTACCCCCCCTCACCCCTAGCTGCCACCAGGAAATACCATCTAACATAACCCCTCCAACCATCAGTATGGATCATGTCTTAGATGTGCTTTCTAAGGCCAATAATAGAGCTTCAATGGGCCCTGATAAAATCCTAGGAGTCTCTGAAGTCACTATTCAACCACAGCCTTCATGACATGCTAATGATGTCTGCAAAGGCCATCCCTCTGCAAAAGGGTAACCATCAATCGATCCTGGGAACTACAGACCCATTAGTTTGACTAATCTCATATGCAAAGCCACGGAAAGAATTATCATGGAAATAATTAATAATGACATAAAAAAACTACAGACAGTGGAGCCAGCCATGTTTGATTTCACCCAAGGCAGGTCCTGCTATGATAGCCCTTTTGCATATTCACAAAATAAGCAGCACCAAAACTACCAGATCTAAGGATTTAAACATTGCTTGTAACTTAAACAGGACATGTTGGAGGGACAGGTATGTATCTCAGAGAATCCCCATTCTCTGGAATAGGCTTCTCATACATGTAAATTAGAGATGTTCCCTAATCCTATTCAAACACGACCTGGACCAGTGGATGGAAAACTAGATATTTACCCATGGTCTGTCGCCTATGCCTTTGATGGAAAGAGACAGCAATTAAATCATGACCTAACTAACATATGTCCCTTAAAATAATCTCTAAGGCACACTAATCATGGAGTATATTTGAGTTGCATATCTAGGCTTATAAAGGCCCTAGTGGTCATTAACTTAGTATTCACCTTGAACCTATGAAAAAAAAAACTGCATTTTCAAACTTCTATTTATATATCATGCACTTGTCATTCCTGTGAATGAAATGAATTTCTGTTGTTTCTGGTTTGTAATGTGAAGCTCGATATGTAATGCCTGACTGTATTATTCTTTTAAGGTTAAGGCTCTCACATATTTAGGAAAGAAGATTAAAGCATTTGACCATGTTCACCCACATAGTTCAGCTTCTGACACTTGAAGTTTGAAAGCAAATTAAGCTGATCAAACAAAGCCACTAGAATTCAGATCAGTTATAGTTTGAGGGTCAGACAGTTGTTGAATTTGTTCCTTTCGATATAAGCATTTAAACAATTCATCAAAACACAATTAATTAAATAAAAGCTCTCTAAACATAATTTACTCTCTTACAGAAAAAGTAACACAGCAAATCAAATAGATGTATCATCAGATTTCATTAATAGTAAAGCATTAAATCAAATTGCAAAACTACCCACTAGTGGATCTAATATCTTTCAAAACTAGCCCCTGCCTTCATCCCACCTTGCATCTACTCATCTATTTGATTACTAAGGGCATCTCTTCTCAGTCAAAACAGGGTATCATTACCCTCTACTCTTCTTTCATCAGTTCCTTGGCTGTTGTGTGGTAGTTTTCAATTTGACGACTATGGCACTGAAGCTATGACACTATTGGGGGACTATAGGTATGATAACAAAATGGAATCCTACATTGAAATTTAAGAATGAGGTAGACAACTTTCTGACACTGGTTGTAGAAGAAGGGATCATTCCTCACAAAACAATCACGGAACTGAACATGGAAAATCCAAATAAACAATATTTTTACTTGATTCCAAAGGAAGATAAGGGCATCAAACATCCACCAGGTTGTTTAAACCATTGTATCTGGCTGAGGCTCATTAGAACCCCTATCAGAGCTTCTAATAGTTTCCCTGTCTCTCCTCTACTGCAGTATATTAGATTTAGACACCATGACACTGTACTATTGGGATCTTATACAGAAAGTACAAACTGAGGCAAGATGGTATTTGTATACATTAAACATAAAGTGACTATACACTAAAATACCACATTATGCAGGCATTGAAGCTTTGGAATACTAGTTAAACAGAACTAAACAATATAGCCCACATTTTACTTCACTGTTATTTGCATAACAGAACATCTACTTATAAACATGTTCTATTATAAAAGGAAATGCTGTTTAGAAGTCCAGGGCACTGAAATGAAGGCTTCATTTGTCCCCATTTATACTGATTTTTATAGGCTTCTTCAAAGAACCTATAATTTGTGATGAAAGCCCAATACTTTTTACTTGTACTAAAGATGGGGAGGAGAATTCTGGATAACACTTGGCTGATTTGGAGTGCATATACATTGGAATGGATGGAGCTTGTACAGTATTTGAATGACAATACATAGTGTTTGGAGTTTATGCTAACATTTGATCAAGTATATATTCCATACTTGGATGTTACGATTTCCAAAGATTTTGATGGTACACATAATGTAACCCTTTATAGAAACTCCCACCATAAAAACACTTTGCTTAGAATGAATAACTGTCACCCACTACACATTATGTAACATATACCTTCTTCACAATTTATTAGACTCAATCTAGTACTTTCAATAGAAGAAGAAGATTGCAAATGTTTATCAATTAATATCAGTAGCACTTAACAAGCATTGCTGGACCCATCCCTCAGGCTCTTCAACCAGACCTTATCAACTGGCTTTGTCCCAGAGGACAGATGAGACACCACCTCAGGCCCTGTAAATTGCATATCCATCAGCCTAGTGCCTAGCAAGTCTTATATGAAAAGTTATGGAACAAATCATAATGGACCCAATTAAAGATGATATAAAAAATCTTACTATACTTGTCTCCCAGCAGCTTGTCTTTGTCAGTGGTAGATCCCCTCTAATAAATCTTGCAAACATATTTGAGAGGGTTATTTAAGCTGTTGACTGTAGGTAAGCTCCTCACACAGTGTACATTGAACTCATCAAGGCATCCAATACCACATTACATGCAAATATACTAAAAAAATGAATGAACTCCAAATTGATCCATATGTGGTTAGGTAGATATCTCACAGGCTTAAAGATAGGATACTGTGATAGTGGACAGATCATCCAATTAGAACATGAAGGTGACCAGTGCAATCTGACTGGTATCAGTTCTCGGACCTATGTTGTTCTGTATCTACTTCCTTGATCTCAAATTATTAAATAAACATATCTAGTTAACAAAGCTCATGGATGATTGCAAGCATATGGTGTCACATCCTCCTCCAACATACATGCACTATAGCTGGAGCTTATACTTGTCAGTAACTGGTATTCCAAAAAAAGGTGGAAGCTTAATGCCAAAAAGTACAACATTGTAGCTTTCGGTGAGCACCTGTTAGCTACTATGGGCAGTGTAGATAATCCATCATTTTAAAATGAAAACGTTGTCAAAGACCTGGGCATTTGTGTGGATAGCTCCCTTTATGTTTAACCAACACATTGTAACAGTGATTAGGAAATCCATTTACCTTACACAACATAGTTAAAATATACATTTTCCAGATCTAAAGATGTCATCATCTTCTTCTGTTCTGCACTGATTAGATATATCATGAAGTAAAATGCCACCTTTGGGATGTACATTACTAACCATATCAGGCAACTGGAGAGACTCAGAAGTTTGTAACCCAAAAGGTCAGGTGCTTAAAAGATTTTAACTACCAGAAAAGAATGCAGGATCTGTCCCTGTACTCAGCTTCATATTAACTTGTTAGGAACAAGGTGTGCCTAGCTAATAAGGCTATATTGGATCTAATAGTCCAATAACTTTTATACCTCAGTAAATTTAACTGCCCAGTTAACACTATGGCCAGAGACTTAAGTCTATTCCAACACATAAATAAGACTAGGATGAGGGAAAGATTTGTCGCACATACCCTTCCTCATCTCTGGAACAAACTCCCTCTCCAAATTAAGCAATGTGACACTCTGCCTTTAAAAACAAGCTGGAAAACTGGATGGTTGTTCACAGATTTGACCATGGTATGACTGGCCTGGCTTAACTTGAAAAGAGAGGCAAAACCTAAGGATGGGTATTGGTAAGGAGGCAATGGCCTCACAGCTTATTTGACTTGTAACTGCTGTGATCCTATGACCCTGTGATTAGAGCAATAGATTTATTTGCAGAGATTATGACATGCATGAATTGTGTAAGGTTAAATATGAGTTTGACAATATGCATACAGCAGACTTACTGTCAGATAAGGAAAAAGATCTCAAACAGAAAAAATGGACTTATTGCTTGTAACAACATTTGCAACCAACCATTTATAGCTTAGGAGGTTAATAGATAGAAATTGAAATATACTTCAGGAGAATAAGACACTTTCTGCACAGTTACCCAATCACTAACTAAATGTGAATTAAATTTTATAAAATATTTTCAACTCATCAAGACGTTTTGCATTTCTTGTTCAGCTGAATATATTTTCTAACATTTAATATGCTTAATTGCTGTACTGAATATTACAAACTCAGTACCAGTATTAAGTTACAATGGAACAAAATCACTGCATTTCATCTGCCTTTGAAACACTGTTTTCTTGGGTGGGGCAAGGCAGCCCATACAAGCAGCATTGTGGGGGGATTAACAACAATGCATGATCAGTACCGATGACATTAATAAAGTAATTTACATATATGGTTATATATTTACATATATGGTTCTTGCTTCCGAGCCTCATGAAGGAGTATAATTAGAACATAGAAAGGTGCTAGATCTTTACATGAAGAAGCCAAGACAAGCTGGGTTTGTGATAAAAAAGGATACATTAAAAAGTGGGCAAAATGGCTAAAAGGAAGGGAGACAGAAGAAGAGCAAAAGGGGAGGGAAAATTAGTAATCCTAGAGGATGGATTGATTACTGCTTGGGCCTGGAGATGATAGACAATGAGATACATTCTGATGGAAATTTGAATAGTTGGCATTTTGTACAAAGTTTGGAATATGACATGGTAGGATGCAAGGGTGAGGACTACGTATAAGCAAAGGGCATAGTGTCTCCTAATCCAAAGGGCACAATTCACAATGTTGTGAAAGCTTTACATGTGGCCTACCCTTGTGATGGTTATCTAAATGACAAAGAACAGCCTGGCTCCTATCAGATGTACTCTATCTAGCTTATATCAGATCAGATCCTTGCCCCCAAGTCATGATCCTGCTGTGACACCTGTGCACTGGCCAGCAATCAAGGAGCCTCAGTCCTCACCACTAACACCAGTGAGGGGCATCCACATAGGGGAGGATAACAAATACACACACAGTAAAGTACTATTTCCCTTAAGAGCACACAGAGATTACAGTCAGTCTGGGGTTGGTTTCTCCCTTTCTCTCCAGCTCCCCAATAAGAATCCCCACTGGTACAGCTATAGGGTCCAGATCTCACCCTAGTGGGCAAGCTAAAACCTCCAGCATCCTCTCTGTCTAACCAGTGCTTTGTGTTCCTGCCCAAGTAGCTGACACACACACACTTTGAGATAAGAGTTATATACAACCACATGGGGAAGGCTGGCACAGATTCTCCAGTTGTGCCCCCTTTCTGCCCAGTCTAAAATGTAGTACCAGTTGCCACCACCCATTAATATCAGCTGCTAAAAAGGCCCTTAACAAAGGGTGTCCAATTATTACTGTCCAATATTATTATCCAAATGGTAAGTGTAACTGAACAGTCAAGGCTTATTTGGAGTGGCTTTGTACAGTATCACTATATATATATATATATATATATATATATATATATATATATATATATATATATATATATATATATATATATATATATGTGCAATGTACTCTAGAGCTTAAATTATCTCTACACAAAACATCTACAGTTGAAAGGTTTAAAAATATTTAATAATAAATAATAAAAACACAAGACAATATTTCTTACTACACAGTGCTAGTCAAAGTGTTCAGAGATCACAGAGAAATACTGAAAGTAATACAGTGGAAAATTTCTGACATCAATACAGAAAAAAAATAATCTAATCTTCCTAGTTCCTAGCTATATCTAAGAGAAAACACAGTTCTAAAGTAAACTTACATATAAAACACAGGCAGAGCTGGTGAGTTGGATGTTCCCAAGACAAATGCTAAAATGCTCTCATTCTTTCTGTCCTTAAATTGATAACACAGTACCACTGATTCATTTCAGATTACATCATTTTTTTCTGGTTCCCAGGCTAACAGAAACTCAGAGGTTAATAGCCCTTTTGATCTTGCAACTGGTCAGGAAGCCATAGCAATAAAATAAATTATACATGTAAATTCTAGCATTTAACTCTGGCCTCAAAACAATAGGCAGAATGCTTCTCTCTAGACATCTCGGCTCCGAGTTTTAGATCAAAGAATTTCACAATGCTTGTCTTATCAGCTTTCTTACAACAGAGTGCACTGTTGTTACATTTTTTTCAGTTCAGCATCCAATACAGTCTTTTCACTTTTAAGAGAACTAGCCTATGACATATTAATATTTACAAATGACAGAATTATCTACAAAATTCTATCTGGCTAGGCTGGCAGCTTTTCACATATCTTCATACCTGTAATACCATAAAACTCACTCCATCAATTTTACTTGTCATTCCTCTATTCATGCCCTTCTTAGCTTTCCATACATTTTGACTCAAAGGCCTTTCCACAGTAGCCTGGAAATTATTTTGATGAAACAATGACACTGCTAAAAATCTTATGCTTCAAATAGACAAAATATTTCTGTAAAAATAAGTCCTTCTTTGCAACAAAACTCAGATCATTAACCCTCCAAGTGCAACAGGAGAACATTTACTTTTCCCATCTCATCTTATCTTCCTTAAGCTTAACACCAGCTATCAAAAGCCTACTTGAACCTGGGATCTTTTATCTACTCAGTATAAAAAGGTGTGACTTAACATCCTTTTGGTACTTGCAAAACAATGCACATAATGAAGGCAAATAGGCTCCCTACTGATATGTTGAGATTTGTGATGCTAGGCCTCAAAACACTAAATAAGATTAAATTACACAGCTTCATACCACCTATAAAATTATCCAGAAGCCCTCTACTTGTCCAGCACTAAATAACATTCTACACAACTTTGTTTGCAGTTGGTTATTACTATCCAATGACCAAAAACTCCTGTTTGTCCACATACTTATTAAATTTGCTGGGCACTGTCTGTATTCATGCCATTTTGCTAAGGCCTAGAACCCTTACTTCTATCCATCAGGTCAATACCTTCCCTCCCATCCTTCAAAACCACTCTAAAAAGCTTTCCATTCCCAAAAGTTGGTTCTGTTCCTGCTCAACACCAGGATAAACTGCATCCCTAAATATGAATGAATGCCTATTCACATCTTACATCTCCTTACTCTCCTTTCTTCACTCACTTCCTTACTTCTATCAATTTCTCTCACTGGCTTTCTCTCTAAATATACCATAAGCCTGCTTTTTTCTCACTTTGTATTGCAATTCCTGTTTGTATTATACTAACTTAACATTGATTTCTCTATAAACCGGCTAAAATTTCTCTAACTTCTAAATCATTGTCATATATCTATTCTTAACCAATGTTTTCATCTAATGTT
This sequence comes from Protopterus annectens, assembly GCF_019279795.1. NCBI lineage: Eukaryota > Metazoa > Chordata > Ceratodontiformes > Protopteridae > Protopterus > Protopterus annectens. The sequence goes on along the minus strand of NC_056730.1, from coordinate 831,527,922 downwards.
CAATTTGGTATATTAATTTAAGCTCTAGTTGTTTTTTGTATTATTTTTAAGGACTGTAAAATTATTGTTCTTGAAAATGTTTTGTAATACTTTGGAGCTTTTTTCCTGAGCCTTCACTGAAAATGGCCTCCTACCCAGTCAGACTTTCCCGGTAATCAAATGTCAATAAATAAAAAATAAATAAAACTACAAGAAAAGAATAAATATTGAATATCTCTCTCTCTTTTAAACTGTTTTTTTTTTTTTGCAGAAATGCAAACACTCCACTATTCTGGATATAGCAGGCAAGCCCTCATCTCCCTAAACTTAGATATACCAACTCTGAGATAACCATACATTGGAGAAAAGGAATTTTCTGAAAAATTGCAACCTCAGACTTAATATATCTAAGTCTGGATTTTTCTTGCATTCAGCATCCACATTCCTGGGCTCTGCATTCCAAGTCCTAGTATTCCAAATATTTACCAAACAAATAATTTCATTGTCTGTTCCATATCCATTTTGATTCCTACCACCAGAAGTGCAGCTTGGATGGGGCAGTTGCTACAGGTGCAAGGAGGAGGGGTCACTAGTGCAGTACTGGTATTCATTTCATAATTGCATTTCTGCATGCTGCTATGGATGTTAATTTCTATACAACTTTAGTAGGAGCTTTCTACACTGGTGAGTGTTGTTGCTTCTTAGTTTTCTAACATAACTAAAGAATGTTTGCAATTGTCCTTGGCATTACTTGCCAACCTGAGTTCCTTGGCTGCCTTAGTAAATCTAATACTTTTTTTTTAAATTCTTAGTTATATTCCTAATACTTTCTTTGACTTGGAGTCTTTAGGTGTATTGTATATTCTAATAAGTATTTTTTCTTTGATAGTAGATTTTATGTATGTTGGTGGACCACCAGGGTAAAAAGAGTTTCTGAACACCATAGATACATGATGTTTGAAGGAGATTTTATTGTCCAAATACATGGCCAGTTCCCTCATAAATGCATCAGTTGGTGGTGTCATTTAATAATCTTTATAGAATTTACTTTTAGACCACGGTACTTGCACCATGTGTTCGTATGTGTTAGTCTTTGTTGTAGGATCTAGGAGTACTCTGCAGAGTTGATGATAGGTCCGCATTAACAAACATCTGCAATTGTGCCCACTAATGAATCTTGGTATCATTTATGACACAAGGAGTGGCCCCAGTACAACCCCCCCCGGACACTAAACTAATACAAAGCCTAGTGTGTACCCAATACAACGTTGATGGAGCTTCTCAGTGAGCCAGTTTGTTATCCAGAGAGTTACATATGGTTTTACATTTAATTTGTGATGCTGAGTGAAGTAGTATGAAAGGCTTTGGCCAGGTTAAGGTATACTCTGTGTGAAAAATTGCCCTCTTTTAATGTTTCAGTTGCTTTTTCAAAGAAGTCCATTATGTTAAGCATGCAAGATATTCCCTTCATAAACACAAACTGGTTTGGGTCAAAGAATTGTAAGCTGCCACTGTCTTTCATTATGAAGTCTTTATTGAGGTATTCCATTATCGTACAGATATGGCTGCTAAGGCTTATCAATTTAGAGTTGCTGGAATCAGTAGATGGGTCACTGTTGTAGAGAGGTGTGAAGTGTGACCACAGTTACTCACCATGCATCTGGCATTAGACCGTCTGAGAAGCTGAACAGCTGGTTGAACAGATTCAGGCATGATTTAGTGAGATAATGCTTTATACTGACAACAAAGCATCCACAGAAATTTCAGGCCCCATTGACCTAATGGTTTTTACCTCAGAGAACACCACTGGCACTTTGTCCCAGGTGATATTTGGGTGGTCCAGACATATTATTATGCAGGGGTGGAGTGGGGGTTAGTATGAAATATGTTAAGCTGCTAATATGTTGGTTATGTCTTCAGGGGTGTATGGGCTCTAGTTTTATGTATTAACTCATTGCAATGATGGGTATTGTTTCTAGCATTTTTGACATAGTTGAAAACAGAGTTATGGTTATGCTAGTCAGAGATGGAAATTTTAATTCATACGTACCCCTGGTAGATTTAGTTTTGCTTCTAAGCTATTTGTTTAATTTCCTGAGTTCAGTTTTGTGGCATGGGGTTTTCAGTTTATTCCTAAAGGTGTTTTATTTCTTTTGTTATATATCCATTATGTCTATTTAGTTATGTAAAGTATATTTACTTCTACTTTGTTATGTAAAATCTTGTTTTTCTTGTCTACATTAGTACTGTACTGTTTACTTGTACTCATAGTGGAGCTTTTCTCCCCGGGTCTCTACTGAAAATGGACATGTGTCCAGCTAGAATAGCCCGGTCAACAAATGTAAAATAAATAACATAAAAAATAAACAAATCTGCTTTATATCAGAATTACACCAAAGGGGCTGAAATTATTTTGGACTGAGAATAATTTCTTGATACAGGCACTGAGGTAAGAATAGAAACTCTGTGCAAATTCAGAGATGTTGGCTATTGGGTCCCTGAGGAATGGAGGTGAGGGTGGGGGAACTCTTAAACTGCTTCATATCATCAACTACTTGCAAATCCCTAAAGATAGCAGGGGTTGTGGGCATTTTGGGATGCATACTTATGAGAAAAAATTGAATGATGGCCAGATCTGACCAGTGATGTGGAAATTACATGAGTAGAGCATAACGACACTATATGTTTAAAGACTAAGTCCAGTAGATTTGAACCTCAAGTAGAGGAGTGCTTTATCTTGCCTGGAAAGTTTGTATTATTTATTTATTTATTGACATTTGTTTATGGGGAAAGTCCGACTGAGTTGCAGGAGCCCATTTTCAGTGGAGGCCTGGAAAGAAAAGCCTTATTTACCAGATAAAATAAAAAAAAAAATCAAAGACATTACATAATGAACAGTTTAAAATTTTACATTTCAAAAATAAATTAATGACATTGTAATACACAGAGATATACCAAATATATGTTACAAAGAGAACAATGTGAAAAACCAAAGTAAAATGCTATATACAGTTCTGGAGAGAGTCCTTTTGGCAGTTCATAGCAGTAATAAGTAAACGTAATTTGTTTAGTTAAATTGAAACTATAAAGGTGGAGAGAGATTATGATAGATTAATACAGATAGGGAGAAGGTGATAGGAAGAGGTTATGTAAAGTGGTAAGAGGTTAGGATAGCCAGGTGATGGTGAGGAAGTGGTGATGGGTAGAGAAACTGTACAGACGGGGTGAAAAAAGTAGAAAAGTAGACAGGACTGATGTTCAACCAGGGTTTTAATATGAGCAGAGCCATGAGTTTAATGGGTGGCTTTCAGAAGATGCTTGAAGAAAGGATGGTAAGCTACAGATCTAATAGCCTGTGGAATAGAATTCCAGTTTTTGGCAACAGAATAACAGTAAAGGCTATTTCCAGTTGCTTTTTGAGGTTTGTAGATCTTAAGAAGTTATCATTAGAACAAAGGGGTCTGTACGGGTGACAGGAAGGAAGAATAGAGCTTGGTACAAGACAAGCATGGGGTTTACAAATGATGTTGTGGGCAGTAGCTAGTTATATAGGTAGTGGAGTCATTCAAGCTGGTTCAAACTTTTAAGGGCACTGCAGTGATGTGTACAGTGTTATTCATTTGCAGCAAATTTAGCAGCTTTGTTGTAGAATATTTCAAGTTTAGTTTTAACAGATACCTCCAAGTTGGTAAGTATAGGGGCACCATATAAGAGTGAAGAAAGGAGGTAAGTGGTTGCTAGGGTGGTTTTAACATAGTTAATAAGATATTATTTTTTATGTCTATAAAGATTTTCTGGCAAGTTTTGTTTATATTATTTTTAATGTGGAGTTCAAACCTGAGGTCGTCATCAAATGTCACACCACACAGTTTTGTATGGAGTACAATTTCTATTTCTGTATTGTTAAGTGAGAATATTTTGAAGCTGAATTTGTCCTTCAGATGTGATTTGGGGAGGAATAAGAGTGGTTTTGTTTTTTTTGGGGGGTTGAATAATAATTGAGCATTGTGAAGCCATTTTTCAACAGAGATGAAGTCTTTTTGTGTGATTTCAAGAAGATGCACCAGAGTGGCAGATGAGCGTGTTAGGGTCAAATCATCAGCATACTGTATAAGTAATGATTGACTAGAAGAGATATGGAGATCCTTAATGAAAATTTTAAAGAGAAGTGGACCAAGAATTGAGCCTTGGGGCACACCAGTGGCAACAATGAGGTAAGGAGAGAAAGTATGTTGCCATCTAACAGTTTGCTGTCTGTAGATAGGTAGCTTTTAAACCACTGATGTCAAGCGGGAGATAGTCCGAGATAGTAAAATCGTTAAAGGAATTTGCTATGTGAGATGGTATCAAAGACTTTGGACAGATCTAGAAATATGGAAAAGATAAGTTTGCCAAAGTCCCATTTCTTATTTATATTATCTAAAAAGGATAACAGTGCAGTAGTTGTACTATGACTTGGGTGGAATCCATGTTTAATACTGGTTAAGAGCTACTCTGAGAGGAGATGGTGAAGAAGTTGGGTGTGGCTACATTTTTCTAGGATTTTTGAAAGAGGGGAGAGAATTGCCATGGGACAAAAATTAGAGACTTCTGTAGAGTTTCTTTCCTTGTGCAGTGGGATGATATATAATCATTTGCAAATATCAGGGGATATAAGATTCCTGCTTAGATCTATTCATTAGGATAGCTACTGGGTAAAATATGGCCTGTGCTGCCATCTTGAGGTATTCAGGTGGGAGTTTGTTGGCAGCTGTGGAACAAGGTTTCAGCTTAAGGAGCATTTTTTTATAGTAGATATTGTTACAGGTTTTAAGGTAAAGTTGTTAGCCTTTGTGGCTAAGGATTGTTTTGATTCATATTTTTCAGAGGTTAATATGGTAGTAGAGGGTACAGTTGGTAATATACTATGGGGTTGTATAGGAGTGGGTGATGAGTGGTGAGAGCAAAAATGCTTTTAGAAAGTATTTATTAAATGTAGTCACTATTTTGAGAGGAGAGCAGGTATGAGAGGGATACAGATATTTTTGAACCAGGGTTAAGTAGTGTGTAAATAAAGGACTAGAATTTTTTAAATATTTTTTTTATGAATAAGTTGTAGTTGGTCATATTGTTGTTTCTTATCTTTGTATATTTGTTTTTTAGCTTGATTATGAAGTTCCCTGTGTTTCTGAAAGTTTTTTTTTTTAATTAACTACTTCCTCCAAGCCTTGTCTCTGGTATGCATAATGTTTTTGGTAAGGGTAGATAGCCAAGATGAATGTTTAACTATTGCTCTTTTTAGACATAGAGAGGCAAGGTTGTTTAGGGTGTTTAAAAAAAGTATTAAAAGTTGTAACTGCATCATCTAATGTGAGAGTTTTTAGTATAGACCATTTGAAGGACCTTAGGATACTGTTGAATCAGTTTTTGTTAAATTTCATGAGTTTCCTGATTGGTTTAAGTTGGTGGGTATTCAGGTAATGAGTGGCATAGTCTGTGCGTGTATGCAGAGAGATGGTCACATAGGGAGTTGGGATAGGTTCCTCTGATAATATATTTACTGGGGTCTGACACTAAAATCCAATCAAGAATTCTGCCCTTATTGCTTTTGTTGTATCCGGTAGGTGTTGTGATTAGTTAAGTCAGACCAAATGGATTTATGCAGGATGAGGGACTGTCAAATGTTACATTTTGCCAGTCAATAGTGACATCACCCTGAATAATTTTTTCATAAATAATAATATTAGATATCCAGGAGAGAAACTGATAAAATCTAAGAAATGTTATGCACATTGTTGTAGTACTGTAGTTCTTCCAGTTTATGGACAGCTTTTTGAAATGACCAAGAATAATAGTGTTTAGTTCAATGGCAAATGACACAAGCTTTTTTAAATACTTCTTTTGAGTATTTGGTATGACTGAAGAGGATATGTAGTTGACTATGGTGTGACAAGAGTTCCTATTGATAGCTACTAGAATATGGAGGGGATTAAGATTGCTATCTTGCAATGTAAAGGCTACATGTAATGGACCTTAAGAGGGATATAGACACACACTACTACTGGTAACTAAGATTCCCTCATTAGAGAGTTTGAAAGGGTTGTTGGCATTGAATCCTGGTAGGGAGGGATACAATGCCTACATTAAACTATGTTTCAGTCACAATGCAGATATCAATATATTTTAACTCAGGGGGCCTTTGAGGGTGGACAATTTCAGTTTGAGGCTACTAGTACTAAGAAGCACTATATTTATACTGTCTTAATTTGGTTCGAATAGGTCAACAGACAGAGCAGATCAACATTGCCTAAATATAACAGTATAATGTAGGGAAGGTCTTTTTTTTAACACCTTTATTAAATTATCACTTAAGACATAAGCAGAGATACATTAACAGAGAAGAAAACAAACCGTATTGACATTTTTTTCACTTGCATACATTATATGTTAATGTCATTCAGTCAAAAATTACATAAATTGCTCAATGCCTGCCTTCCCTTAACCTGAAGACCTCCTCATGAACATTCTTCAGCACGTATCATTCTCCAAAATTCCATTTAGTATGTGATTTGCTCCTTCCCTGTTCTAAAGATCCCATTTCTAGTTCCTTTATCTCTTTTACAGTATTCAATACTTCATATACAGTTGGTTTAGATTTTGATTTCCATTTTCTAGTAATTGCTTTTTTTGGCAGCCAATAGAATTAAACATGATAAGGCATTACTATGGCTTTGCAAGTCAAATCCTGTGTCCCAACTCAAAAGAATACTTTCCTCAGTTACAGGCATTTACTTCCCCAATATTTCTGTCAACGTATTCTGTAGGGATCTTTTAAAATCTGCCATCTCATTACACTCCCAAAAAGAACATTTCCCGTGATCTCTTTCTTTCATAGCACACGTCCATCATTAAAGTCTTGATCAGAATACGTATGCCTTGAAGAGGGATGCACAGGATGTACTTTGCAATGCAGATCGGACCGTCAACCCTCTACTTCCAGGTAGACACATGTTGTATTCCCTTAGGTGACATCAATAATTAATCCAATTGTTAAATCAGTTAACTTTCGTTTATATTGTGGATTCATTCTTGATGAAGGTAGGATGCTGCTGAAGTCTAGTTACACACCAGCCCTGGATCCATGCTTGGAGTGTGCAACCATATCTCTCTTAATATACCCTCCCCTCACCCACATTAATAACGATCAAGTCATACATGTACCTAGGCTGGAGGGACTTGAGTGCTCTAGTAACCTGTCATATCCTGCCACCTTTCAGGCAGCCCACCATCATCCTTTTGTTACCTAGTCTGGTGAGTGGTGCTTCTGTTTATCCCACAGTGGAGTAAACTATAATGTGGATAATTCTGTGTGCAATGGCTGGCAAAAGAGGCCTTAAGCACTTTAGTGTGCCTGCTTGGTGAACCCTTTTGCAGTGTTTGTTTTGGACGGTGCTATAATATATATGCAGGTAGTAGACTGTCTTTGTGCTGCTGAAGAATTTTTCTGTTAAGCTTACACTTAGGGAAAGCTTTTTAAAATATCTTATCATAAGAAGGCTTGTTTTTTTAGTGAGTTGCATACATCTGTGAGGTGGGTGTGGGTACTGAGAACTCATGGCTGCTGGTAATATGTATTGATGATAGGCTAGATGGTAAATGTATTATGTGTCTACTCCTTTCACATATAGTGTCAGTCAGTGTGAGGTTGCTACTCAATGGCAGTTTGTGTACTGCCTCTCACTTCCTATTTCTAATAAGATGGCAAAAGTTGGTACAATGGTAGACTGCAGTCCCATGGTTCCAGCAACTGGTATTTATTTGTTTTATTAATATTTGTTTACTGGGGTAGTGCACTCATCAGTACTGACCATTTTCAAACTCAGCCCATAATACAGTAGGCAAGCTTGTATAAAATAAGCTATCTAGAGATTTGTATGTATTCTAGGCCAAATTCCTTTTATGGTGAATGATTGCACAGTTCTCTACTGCTTGCCATGCTTCACAGTTTTCAATATTCATAAAGGCTTTGTTCAGAGCTGTCTCTTTTGATTTGTTATCTAGGAATCCGTTAATGCATTATGATTCAATGACAGCTCGTATTAAGCCATAATACTTACTTTCTAAATCCCACACACACACACACAAAAAATTAACCTTCAGCAAAATGCTCAACAGAAATGTTTACTTATTTGTGTATTGTTTTGCCTACTTATTTCTTTTACCTTTCTTTATTGGGGTAGAAAATGGATCCACATAGACCTGCCTAACTATCAGTCTTGGAGCTCGGTATAGGTAAGTGACTTGTTCCGTCACACAGCGGACAAAATGAGATAGAAGCAATCAAAGATAAGCATGGATAATCAACATGTACTTGGTTCACTCAGTTTACTATAATTTGTTAAACTCGATTTCAGCAATCCTTAAATGTAACTCTAATTGTTCAGCAGACATGCTCATTGAAATTTGTTTCATTGAACTGAGGGATTTTTAGATCTTTTGTTGTGCTCTCCTTGAAATAAACCAATGTTAATAAAGTATCAATCCACAAAACTTCATAGAACAGCACATCACTAATTGGCACTATACCTGCTTAGTAATAGCACAATAAAATGTTGCCTTGTACTCCCTAACTGAAAAGAAACCTGAAAGCACTGAAAGCTCATGTACTCTAGGACAATTGACCCAATGCCATGACGCATGTGTTAAAAATCAGGTTACATCGTACTACTAGTCTTCATTCCTGTTTTAATATAGATATAACCTTCATTATTTCTGCATTAATGTTTAATACCTACAGACTCTAAATATGTACTCTATTGGTGAGAGAGGCACATTCATTTTATTAAAGTGCATCATGATAGCTCACTATACATTACTTTGTGTCATGTAGAAAACCAGCATGAAATAACACTGTATAGATAAACATCTGTAGTGACATTCTTCAAACTGATGTTAGATCAGCATGCTTAACATTGATCTAATAAAGTGGAAATGCAAATGTCATCACTCATCTGCATATGTATCAAGGTGACTCCTTGGATCATGCTAATTCGCAGGGAGCAAGCCTTCTGCACCCCCATTACATTCCCTGCTAATTATATATACTAACTCTGAGATTGCATGATCCCCAGGGAAGGGCATATTCCTCTTTCCCAGGGTCATTCTTTATTGCACAACTGTAGGGCCATATGCAGTGTTGAACAAAGAGGGTTGACCATACACAGGTTGATCTTAGCGATGATCAATCAGTCTAATAGAAACCATATCTATCTATCTATATACACATATATAGATATATATGTTTATAAACAAACAGTATGACCAGTATGACTACTGAGGTAAACACAATATTGGGAAGCTACTTTATCCTGGTTGTACATTCCAGTACCTTAGATACTCCTGGCCTGAATGCTGATTCTGAATGGATCACAAGCATGTCCCATAATGCAATTTTGAAAGTTCTCTTTAGATGGAACAAATATTGATATGCCTTGAGGTATTCCAGATAGTCACACAGCAACATAGACTGGAGGCAATAGACATTTCTTTTTTTTAAACAAGAAACATCTTTATTAAATGATCACTTATGACATAGCCAATCATACATTTGTATAAATGAAAACAAACCATAATGACATATTTTTAGTTGCAAACATTATGCATCACTTATAATTTATCCAGTCATTGTCAGTCATACATTACATAACTTATTCAAATCCTGCCATCTTTTAAACCTCATTCCTCCTACAAAATGTTATTCGGGTGGATATTAAAACATTGAATATTTAACAGTTTGAATCACTAAAGGTCGACCTTTAGTGATCGAATTGTTAAAACATCGAATGTTCACAAAAAAATAAATAAATAAAAACAAAAAAAAAAAAACTAAACAGTGTAGGCAGGGGGGCAAGCCCCCCTGCACCCCCCCACGCCCCTGCTACTTACATATACCAACTCTGAGACTGCACTACATTGAAGTAAATGGAAATCTCCCCTTACGGAGATTTCCATTTACTTGTTCGATGTTCTGCAGTTTCGCTATTCTCGTGTTGACAATGCCAGATTTGATATATTCAGCTTTTGAGAATTTAATATAGACCCATGTTATTCTGCTTGTATTGTTCCCACAATTCCCATCTTTTTCTATGTGATTTGCCCCTACCCTTTTCTAAACATCTCATTCCTAGTTGTTTTATCTCTGCTGCTATATTCACTATTTCTAATACAGTTGATTTAGACTTTGATTTCCATTTTCTAGTAATTCCTTTGTTGACAGCCACCAAAATTACACTTAGCAAGGCCTTACTATTTCTAGGCAATTCCTATTCTGTGTCATATCTCAGGAGAATCATTTCCTTAGTTAGACCAATTTGTTCACTGAGTATTTCTGATAGAGTAGTCTTTATGGAATTTTTAAAGTTAAGGCAATGGAGATTTCTTGATAATTTTAGGAAGCTACCTGAGCAGAATAATGTACAATGCCTCAACCAGTCCAAAATGTTAGCTTTATACTATAGTATATTAACTAAACTTTTATTAACATTTGCAATTTGTATGTCTGATGTAGTAGCGTAATTGTTTTATATTTTGTTTTAGTAATTCCATTGCTAGCTATTATTTACTGGGAATAACTTAGTCTGGGATGCTGTATAGCATATTAAAAAAATAGAATCAGGAAGACACATGCAATGAAACTTGGTAGTTGACATGCACATTGAAACAAAACTCATATCTGTGTGTGTGTGTGTGTGTGTGTGTGTGTGTGTGTGTGTGTGTGTGTGTGTGTGTGTGTGTGTGTGTACACGAGCATCTCTGTCTATGTGTAGGTGACTTTGACAATAGAAGGTATACTATATAAATTCCTCTGCAACATGTTTTCATTGGAGTGGAGGCAAAATTAACTATTGATAATTTTTATCTCATTTTATTATAGTTTTTAGCTGTATGCCTGGTTCAAGGCGGTATATTATTTTTGTAAGCAGCCCAAACAGCTAGATAATATATGTTTAAGCAAAATAAAAGCAGAAAACTAGAATTCTGCTTAACCTGGCTATGAGCAAGCAGCATTTTAGAATGGAGATATGTTTTTTCAAGGTTTTTCAAAATCAATGTTCTGTAGAAATTTTAAAATACTAATATAATAATTTGTATAATTTTATTTTTAGATAAAAAATGCTAGAGTATTTACTGAATGAGTCTGATGCAAAGCTGCTAATTTGTTAAGTGCATCAAATCAGTAGGGCACAGGGGAATACATGAAAATACTCTTTATTTATAATAAAATATTTTACAATTCAGCCAAACATGAATCTCCCAAGGGTTTCAATCTGCTTGGCGGCTTGGCTTTCTAACTAACAAACTATCCACACAAAAACATACACAGGACAACCTCTGTTTTTATGTGTTTTAAGTTACTTAAATCAACAGCTACTTCTAAGTAAAAGCTTCACAGATAAAACTTCAGTTTGCTTGTAGTATGTTTAGAAAAAGGTTTGCAATAGCCATTTGATTTCCATTTATACCACGTTATTGTCTGTGTTCCCTTTTGCTTTACTTCAGTTAATGTGCTCTGTTCTCATAAATAAAAAATATGTTTTTGACCCAGTTTCTTTAACATGCTCAGCCAAAGCATTGTTCAATGCATTATTATCCATAGCTATAGTTTTTACAAAGAACATTTCAACTTTCCCCACACTAGAAAAAAATTACAAGTTTGATACTGCAATATAAACAGGTGCTGCAGTTTATGTAATATATTTATTAGTACAACAGAACCACGGCGTTGATACCTGCTGCTTAACGCCAAATGCATAGACTGTGATACTCCAAACTGAAAATATAACAGATATCATATTTTTACAAAATCAAGAGTAAGGACATACAGTGTACTTTAAATTTGTGTGAAGGGGAGAGAAGAGCTCTCATGGATTTAAAAACTAATAGTAATGTTCGCATTATGAAGCCTGACAAGGGTGGGGGGATAGTGATCTATGACCAACAAGAATATAATAGTAAGATTCAAAAGATGTTACATGACACTTCAAATTATGAAATAATTTCTAAGAATGAGCTAAACCAAGCTTATAGGAAGATAGATTGTCACATTGAAGAATTTTTATTAGACAACAGACTTACTCAGGAGACCTATGAATTCATAAAGGTAGCATATCCCACACTTGCAGTAATGGTGGGAATACCTAAGATTCATAAGAATTTACTAGACCCCCCCTTTAGGCCTATTATTTCAGGCAGCAAGACAAAAACATTCCCTAGTGGTGTTTTGATAGACAACTTGTTGAAACATGTATATAATAATGTAGATCATATGGTAAAGGATTCTTGGGAGTTTCTTAAAAAATACCCAGTGACTCTAACTTCCAATCAGTTAATTTTTGCATCTATAGATGTTGTAGACCTGTTTATGTGTATTCCTAAAGTAGAGGGGTTGGAGGCCTTTTATAGGAGTATATACAAGCATAGTAATCTTACTAGAGACAAAATTCATTTAGTATATGACTTGATGTCCATAGTGTTGGACAATAATTTCATATACTATGAAGGGGAAATATTTAAACAAATAAGAGGTATAGCGATGGGGGCAGCTTGTGCCCCCATTTTCGCTAATATGGTCATGCTGGACTGGGAGGAAGAGGTGGTGTTTAAAAGCAAATATATGCCCAACATCAAATACTACTCGCGTTTCCTGGATGATATATATATATTATGGCTGGGCACCCAGGAAGAGTTTGGTGAATTTCTCATGTTTATTAACGAGAGTAGTAATTATCTGAAATTTACGGCCAACTTTAATGACTACGGTGTGCCCTACTTGGACACCCTTGTCATTAAAAGAGGAGAGTCATTCCACTCCAGCATACACAGGAAAGAGACATTTACAAATTCCTACTTGGATTTTGATAGCTTTCATCCAGATAGAACTAAAATTAACATTTTTAAAGGCCAGTGTATTAGGGCATTAAGAATGACTACCACAATAGAAGCTGTTAAGAAAGAGATTGAATATATTATGTCCTTATTTGCTGACAGAGGATACAGTATTATTATGATGAAGAAAATTTGTACAGATTTGTTAGACAGATGGGGTACTAATTTTTTCCCTTTATTGGGTTATAAATACATGGACAAGGATCCTGACAAAGTAGAAAAAGTGACTAACAACACAGACTACGGGAGAGCTTGTATTATAGAATATAATACACATCATAATAAAGTAAAAAACATTCTGTATAAGCACTGGTACACCATGTTGACAGATCAGGAGATGGAAGTTATTCTAGGTAAAAAACCAACTTTTGTGTACAAAATGGCCCCTAACCTAAAGAGTATATTAGAGAGACATAATTCTGAGAGGAAAAGGAACACATATGATATACAACACACTAGTAGATGTGGATGTTGTAAACAGTGTCCTTTGATTTTGGAAGAGTCATTTATAAGGTTAGCAAATTACAACAGTAGCAAAATCTTTTTTAAAAAAGGGAACTGCAACAGCAGTTTTATAATTTATTTAGCAAAGTGTATAAAGTGCCCGTCTTACTATATTGGTAAAACGGAGCAAAAATTCAAAAAGAGAATTTATGCACACCAATATAGTATAAGAAAAAGTGATGACAATAATGCCCTCGCTAGGCACATCATTAGCAAGGGATCTGAGCATTCATTTAAATTTGCTATAGTGGAGTCAGTGATACCAGACCCAAAAGGGTGTAATTTAAAAAATATGCTATCATTTAGGGAAACATACTGGCAGATTCTAACAGATGCCACGACCCCTCCAGGTTTAAATGACAGTATATCCACCAAAAGCATTATAGAATACTGTCAATGAATTTATAGTATGAACTATTATTCATATGTTTTAATATGTTAAACTTACTATCATGCTTTAGTATTTATTGTTACAATTATTATATATTAAATTTAGTTTGAATGTTTATCAGATGAGAGTATACATTCAACAGTAAGTGCATATCTCTTTAAGGATTAGAGTTCTTTTTGGCGCCAATTTTAACTATTTAAGTTTTGTATGTGAAATGTTTTTTATTCTGAAGAAGCCTACTCTGGATGTAGGTGAAAGCGCTCAATCATTTGTGTGCAATAAATGGTTTTAATTTAAGTTTACCCATTTCGTGTTTTGGATCAAATTTTCAGTTTGGAGTATCACAGTCTATGCATTTGGCGTTAAGCAGCAGGTATCAACGCCGTGGTTCTGTTGTACTGGTTTCATTGAGCTGCTACAGTATTTGTTAATATATTTATTACAAACATTAATAATTTTTAGGAGATTCCAAATAATTCTGCATTTGGACATGACTGCAAATGAAGCAATGCTGACATTTAAAGTATATCCCCAGGATTCAATAAACTCCATGTAGTCTCTGTGTAGAGCCTACACAGAGTGTATCCATGTACATGGCTGTGAAATATTGTTAGTAGTGCATAATGCATATTCATGATGTGCATCACACATAAGTGAGGTTTTGCAGTGTGGTGCACGGGCTGCAGAACCTCATAGAAGAACATAGATAATGAATCTGTGTAAGCATCGCCAGTCTGCCCTATATGAAGTCCTACATGAAAATACACCCATCTCGAATGACTATCTGAAAGTCACATATCTTATATTGTCTTTTCTCTGTTTATTTAATTTTTTTGTTTTACCCCATGTTTGCATGATGCACTGCAATGCTTGCTCATATTTACAGCAATTGTGCAGAAGGGCCACCCCTGAATCAGACATAACCCAGACATCTAAAAATCGAAACAGGAAGCTTTCAGTTAATATCACTGCACAATGGTGTGCATCGCCTAAACCCAGTGACCAGTAATCATAGCTGCTCTACACCCATACCATGAAGTTAAAAATTACTACAAAAATGTCTTTGATCATGGCACTACCCTTGTGGCAACATGGGTTAAGTGTTGTACTAGTGTGCAGATGGACCTGGGCTCTAATCCAAGAAATGCAAACTTTTGTTATCATAGTGAGATATTACAGCTTATCCAAATAAAGTGGTACAGTAAGGTAATAACCATGGAATTGTATTGGTTGATTGTTTTTGCAAATATATTTGAAAAAGGTGCGTACTGCTTAACATTACTCAAATGTTAGAATGAGCAACAGTAAGTGGCACACATAATTTTCAAATGTATTAAAATACAAGCACTCTCAATAAGCACAATTGGTGGGAAAACATGATATTTAAAGGGGAATTACCAGGAAATGCACTTTATACGTTGACGTTTGACTTGTATAGCAATGTCTTGTGCAGGTGAAGGTGTGCACTTTAGAGCACAGTACTGGGGTGTCCATGAGTCCAAGGTTTTTATTGGGCTCCTGGTTAGGAATCATGGCCCATGCCTGTTGCAGAAAGACTATACTGGCACCTAATACAAAGTGAAAGCCTGGGATAGTTGGGCAAGGGCAAATGGTGTCCCCCGCAGTGCTGCACAGTGTCATTACCGCTATGATAACCTCTGGAGGAGAAAGAGGGATACCCTTAATCAGTGTTATAAGGAATTGCCAGACAGGTGACACCCTGGTGATGTGTTAGTATGATTTTCATATATCACCCTAAAATACTTAAGCTGCCTATGGTAAACATTAGTGTTCAGAATGCTTTTTCTTTTCCCTTTTAACACAGCTGCAGAGGAGATGACCTCGAATATGAAGATCCATGCTAGGCAACTGGAGAGGATGAGAAAAGCATGGAGTAAGTAAGAATAATTATATAAAGCACTCATTGCAGTCTTAACAGTTGTAGATGGATTAGTTGCTAGATCAGACTTTGTTATGAATTTGGGAACACATATCTGCACAGTAGCTTTCAATACTACTTCTATCTGTTAAAACCCCAGATTTAAGAATCACTGCTTTGCTCTGGTCATTGTAGGATTCATAGGTGTCTGGCAAGTACTTTATACTGAAGTCAATAATTAAATGAGTGTCAAAATGTTATGTTACATCTAATCCTACGCAACTATCCATGTGTTTAATATTAAAATTTGAAATATGTTCCAATTATGGGTCCTTGTACACCCAATATTATATGATATGTCAAGATATCCTGTCAAGAGGTGCGGTCTGACACACAAACCAGCAGTTGCACTTTCCCAGATAACAGTGATCACAGGTTTGAGTCTATAATGTGTAAAATGAAAAAGAGTTTGCATTATGTTGCATTCCAATGGAAAAGTATAGTATTACAGTGGACACTGCTTGTGTCTTGAAATACCACACCACCTAAATATAAAAATCACCTAATTACAATAGTGTGTTAGCTACAATACTGTGTTAGCTTTTTGTCAATAGAAATATAGTACTGTCATGTAATCATCATTATAGCATATGTAGTGCAGACCTCCATACCTGTGCTTGCAATGGCCTGGTGTGACATGTAAGCATTGTATATGTAGTCCAAGTAATAAAGTGATTTCTTAGCAGTTGCTATTGTTTAAAATATGTTGTAACAGAATACAATAAAAGTTATTTTTGAAAGCTGGTTGTATAATGTGTGAAGTTGCTAATGTTCTCCTTTTTTCCCTCATCCCACCCCATATGCTCTTTTTGTTATTTCTGGGTTACTTATTTTTGTTTTGATTTCATTCTTTTTGTTATTATAATATTATTTATTTAATCATATTTACATTATTGTATCTTTTTTTATTATTTCTTATGTTTTGTTTATTATGTATACTTTTATCTTCTGTTTATTTTAAATTTTCATTATGTTACTTTCTGTTTGTATCTCTTTAATTCACCCTTGTTTTATATTGTTTATCATTCCTTTTTTTAATTCTTTGATTACTTTTGTTTCATGTTTTATTTAATTTTTTGTTCTTGTTTTTTTCTTTATGTTATTACTACAGCACAGCAGGGTAGGCCGGTTCCTGGTGATTTGCCTATACTCACTCCACCAGCTGCAGCACCAAGGCCCTGCACTTCTGGGCTGCCATCTGGTGGTCCCCCCCTACTGCCCCTGCTCTACCTGGTGCCTCAAGTAGATCTAACCCAGGGGCCAGGCATGTGGTTTCCTCTGGTGGCAGAGGTAGACAGGTGCATACATTACCCATGCAGAGTTGCCAGATATAGTGCATAGGATTGTGCAGCAGATCATGGGCACATGCCTATACCAGATGGAGAACATTCTGTCCAACCTTGTACAGCAAAGTGGCCATAGGCCAAGATGTCGGCCACTGCAGCCAGTGGCTCAGTGATGGAACAGTGCCGACAGTCCAGTAGGTGAGCCCTTGAGTTACACTGTTACTGTGCTGATGTCCATGGGACTTCAATTACCCACCTTCACCTCAACCAAGGTGCTCATCCCCCTCTTGTGTCCTACACTATGTCCTTGTCTTGCATGTCTTTTGTGTTTGCAAATGCTTCCTCACCTTACCAACTTGCCTGCCCCAGACTTGCCTAAATCCCTCCCCAACATTCCACCCACTCCTTAAAAAAATAAAAATAAAAAGGGCACCTGTCCCAAAAAATATATATATATATATATATATATATATATATATATATATATATATATATATATATTGTCTCATACATAGCTGTCCATTTTGCAGATGTGTCTACTTGACTCAACTAATTTGGTCAAACTGATTTAAATGCAATGATGTTGTTGTCACCCCTCTCTCTGGAGGTGACAGTCCAAATACAGCTAAAACTGTGTACATGTGCCCAGTTGTTTCTGTTGAAGAAATGGCCAGCTATGGTTCTTCCCTACACCATTCCTGCACATTCCTACCTTCCTTTCACTTTGTTTTCCACCCTGCTTGCTCCCCATTTCACCACTGTCCTATCATTCCCTTTTCTTTATAGAATCAATGTGGGATGGTGAGTGATGCACACTATTGTTAAACAATGTTAAGAGACAGTAGTACAAGTGAATATATTTAACACTATAGTACACAGTTATAAAAGTTTTTCCAGCACCCTGTTTTGAACCCAGTACCATTGCACTTTGTCAACAATGCATTAACCCATCAAGCCACAGAGTCAGTTAATGAGCAGCTATATTCTAAACAATGAATACGAATTGTCATATGTTCCCAGTTAAGCACGTTTGATGAGAAAAGTAATTCAATATTATGCAGTTTCCTTGCACAGCAGCTGTAAACCGCATGTGGGGACATGTTTAGAGCATTATACTTATGTATAGATGACAATGGGTTCTAATCCAGAGCATGCATACTGTATTTCTAATATTGCTAGATTGCAGCTGACACAAAAAAGTGGGGCCGCACTTTTTGGAAGTTAATTTTGTATAGATTTGCAAAAGGCAAGTGTCAATTATCATCACACAAAATAATTTAGTTGTTTTAACATGTGCGTGCGATGCTAAGCGGCATACACCTTTTCAAATTAATCTAAATTTTTTCCAGTTTTCACTCTTGGTAAGCGGTACTGGTGAGAAATGCATGCTGTTTCATGTGTAATAGTTTATGGTCTGTTACAAACTTAAACTTGGAACCTTCACCCTGTTGTGTCTGTCAGATCTTCCCCATTTATTTTGACTTATGCATTGTTTACGGCTAGTGCATACCATGCAGCAGTGTGCAGAACTGATAAACACATATAAAATGGAAGCCAGTACCATAGGCTTCAACAAAAAAGAAAATATCCCTGTTTTAACACACAGGGCTACACAGTAAGTTGAGTATCAACTATTTTCTGCTATACTCAACACAAATTGTTAATTGGTATGTACCCATACCTATATATACACCTGTTGCTTCATTAACACTAATGTGAGATGTAGTCATAGTTTAGCTCATTAAAACATGATCACACTTCACATTTTGGGTTCAGATGGTACCAGGTTCAAAAATAGCATCATGTAATTCCTTCTTTGTTTCTCTGCATTCGTGTTGGCATTTTTACAGCAACACATTTTTCGCATTTAAGCATTTATTTGCAATGCATGCAATGGAGTGGAAAAATTACAAAATAATTGAATAAGCTCCTGTATGCCATTGTGGCAGGACACTGCATATCACTCAGCATCATGCAATAATTATTTAAAGAAAAGAAATGTGGAAGATAGGAAAATGGTAAAATGGGAAGCAAGCAGGGGGAACAACAAAGTGAAAGGAAGATAGGAATATGCAGTAAGGGTGCAGGGAAGAACCATAGCTATCCATTTCTTCAACAATAACAACTGGACACATACACATTTTAAGCTCTGTTTGGACTGCCACCTCCAGAGAGAGGGGTGACAACAACATAATTGTGTTGTGAAGCCAGCTGGACCAAATTAAGTATGTCAAGTAGACATATCTGTGAAATGAAGACCTATGTATGGAAAGATATTTTTTAGGGACATGTGCCCTTTTTTATAGGAGAGAGTGGAATGTTGGGGAAGGGACATAAGCAAGCCTGGAGCAGGCAGGTTGGGAAGGTGAGGACGCATTTGTTAAAAACAATACATACAAGGACAGGGTCAGTGAATGACACAAGTGGGGGCTAAACACCTTGGTTGGGGTGGGGGTGGGAGAATCGCGAGCCTATGGACATCATGTTTGGTGACAGTGCAAATCAAGTCACAACCCAATGGGTTGTCATCACTGTCACCTCACTGTGCCACTGACTACTATGTCTGACATCTGCATGTGTTATTAAGTATGACGATGGATGTCAGTGCCTCTTAGCTGTGCACCAGTTGTGTGGTGCACAATCATATGCACCAAACCTGGCAGTTCAGCTCGGGTGACAAGATCACCCCTCCTGCCTTTGGTCCAAGGGGCAACCGCAGGCCTATAATTTGGTGCAGAACTAACTGAGAGTGCAGGTAGGGCAAGTGCTGGGCCTTGGTGCTGTAGCTGGTGCAGTGACTGTAGATATTCCAGGGGGAAATACTCTACGCTGCCGTGTTGTAGTAATAAAAAATGTAATAATAATCCAAAAATGAAATAAACATAATACAAAATAACATTACAATAAAAAAATAATAATTAATACAAAATAATTATAATAGAAATTATGATCAGATATATAATATATAACAATAAAAAAGTAATACAAAAAGAAGAGAAGGGGTGGGGTGTGGTCAGAGAAAAAATAAAAGAACATTAGAGACCAGACAGATAATATGCAAAGCTTTCTACAAGTAATTTACAATATTCTGTTGCATTTTACTTATGACAATAACACATGCTAATAAATACCTTTATTTTATGTTATTTTGGTACAGGATATGTACGAGGGTAGTGTGACAGCGGTGAGGTCTGCGGTGGGAGTGATGGATGCTTTTAAGGTGGAGGTGGGGTTACATCAAGGATCAGCTCTGAGCCCTTTCTTATTTGCAATGGTGATGGACAGGTTGACAGACAAGATCAGACAGGAGTCCCCGTGGACTATGATGTTTGCAGATGACATTGTGATCTGTAGTGAGAGTAGGGAACAGGTGGAGGAGACCCTGGAGAGATGGAGATATGCTCTAGAGAGAAGAGGAATGAAGGTCAGCAGGACTAAGACAGAATATATGTGTGTGAATGAGAGGGAGAATAAAGGAATGGTGAGGATTCAAGGAGTAGAGGTGGCAAAGGAGGATGAGTTTAAATACTTGGGGTCAATAGTTCAGAGTAACGGTGAGTGTGGAAGAGAGGTGAAGAAGAGAATACAGGCAGGATGGAGTGGATGGAGAAGAGTGTCAGGAGTGATTTGTGACAGACGAGTACCTGTAAGAGTGAAAGGGAAGGTCTACAAGAGGGTAGTGAGACCAGCTATGTTATATGGGTTGGAGACAGTGGCATTGACAAAAAGGCAGGAGTTTGAGCTGGATGTGGCAGAATTAAAGATGTTAAGATTTGCATTGGGTGTAACGAGGGTGGACAGGATTAGGAATAAGTATATTAGAGGGTCAGCCCAGGTTGGAAGGTTTGGAGACAAAGCCAGAGAGGCACGATTACATTGGTTTGTACATGTGCTGAGGTAGGGATGCTGAGTATATTGGGAAAAAGATGCTAAGGATGAAGCTACCAGGTAACAGGAAAAGAGGAAGGCCTAGGATAAGGTTTATGGATGTGGTGAGAGAGGACATGCAGGTGGTTGGTGTAACAGAGCAAGATGCAGAGGACAGGAAGAAATGGAAACGGGTGATCTGCTGTGGTGACCCCTAACGGGAACAGCCAAAAGAGGATGATGATTTTATGTTATTTTAGTTTTACATGTGTTATCTGGGTTTGTCTGACTGGGTTCAAAGAGCCTTTTTCAGCGGAGACCCGAGGAGAAAACTCCAGGGAAGTAATTAGAAAATAAGAAAAAACAAACAATTCAAGTTGTAAGATACTTAGTACAAAAACAGAGAATAATATACAATATGAATATATACAAGGCAAAAGTACAGTATTTTGTGAATGCAGTAACAATATGTTTGAGAAATTTGATTAGCATTCAGTTATTTACAAGGAATGTAGTAATGCCTAAAATAAAAAAAAAATCAGAGTAACCTCATGGTATAGTACAACAAAAATTCATTTAACAGCATAGGTACTAACTAAGAGAGAGTTAAATATGGACGGTGCAGTGGTAGCATTGTTGCCTCACAGCAAAATATTCTCTGATTTGATTCTCCGCTAGTGTTCCTTCTTTGTGGAGTCTGCATGTCCTCCCTGCATTCGTGTGGGTTTCCTCCAGGTGCTCCGGTTTCCCCCCATGTTACAAAGACACATGTCTGGAGCGTTTCTCCCTGGGTCACCGCTGAAAATAGGCTTAGTTCCAAGTCAGACTTTCACGGTTAACAAATGTTAAATAAATAAATATCTGTACATATATATTGGATGGTGCAGTGGTGCAGCGGTAGCGTTCCCACCTCACAGCAAAAGGTTCTCTGGTTCAATTCTCGGCGGGAGTGCCTTCTGTGCAGAGTCTGCATGTCCTCCCTACATTTGTGTGGGTCCCCTCTGGGTGCTTTGGTTTCCTCCCATGTTCAAAGACATACATCTGGAGCATTTCTCCCCAGGCCTGTGCTGAAAATTGGCTTTGTTCCAAGTCAGACTTTCCTGGTTAACAAATGTTAAATAAAATAAATAAAAATGTAGATAGTTTAGGTAGATACCAGGCAGATATGTTAACTGAGAGAAGAAAAATTCATTAGGTAATTTCCTGACAAGTACAGATCCATGCAGGTTGGAAATGAATTTTTAATTGCTTTTTGAATTTGTCACTTTTCATAGTGGAGTGAAGGGACAATACAAGTGTGTTCTATGCGTATGTAATTGAATGGCTGTAAAGTATTTTTGCAATATTTTTGTTTGGCGTTGTCACCTGCAGAAGTTTTTTTTGAGTGCTTCTTAGATTATGATTGAGTGTATATGGTCTAACTATGGATGTAAGGGCAGGGCAGGTGTTTGACCTATTTGGGATGCTGTATGCAGTTTGTAGTTGTGATATTTGAAGCAAGTGGGGGAGCTCAGGCCATCTTAATCTTTTCAGGGATATACAGTGATGGGATTTGTAGCTATTACTGGCTGCAAATCTTGATATCTTGTTATATGTGGTTTCTAGTTTGGTTAAGGGATAATTTTGAAGGTTAGTAAGTATTGAAGCAGCATACAGCAGGGATGGTAGAATAAATGTTTGAGCCAGTATAGGTCTAGATTTGTTAGGTATATATTTGTTCACGAAAACATGAAAAACTGACCAAATAAATAAGAACGACTCTGGAGGAGCAATCGAATAGTAAAAAAGTGCATAAAGTGCTTTTCATTTATTGTCATAAACTTCTTCAGATGTATAACACATACAAATAAACATTTACTTAAGTAAAATCACAAGGGGATGCATTAGTCAATCAGCGTACTCGATGTGATGACATTGGCTAAAACTAATTAACTCTTTCTTTTCTGATACCAACTATAAAAATCACTTCTATTTCTGCTACTCATATGTAGTCTTGATCTTGCTTTGCTCCTCCAGAGTCATTCTTAGGTATATATTTGTTGTTGTGGTATAGAAGACCTAGTTTTTATTGGACTTTTTGAAACAATTTAAGATATGTAGGTCGAATTATGATTGGTCGTCTATAGTAATGCCAAGCAATTTGGCGTTTGAGTCGGTGGTGATAATTGTATTATCTAAGGATGAGATGGTGAAGTTGTCTTCAGCTGGAGTGAGGTTTTTTGGAAGGAAAAGGAGAAGCTAGGTCTTTTTGGGGTTTATTACATTGAATATTACCCTGTTCACAGACGCACTATACTACAGGTCAGACTGCATCCAGCAATCATTCATGCTTGCATATATTAAACATATGCATGTTGCATGTATATTGTATACATTTGACAACAGGCCATCTGAGGCACAGGTATAGAGGTCTGTACTTCCACTGCTATCATTATGACTACGTAACAATACTGAAGTTTATTGATGACAAGCTAAGACATTATTGTAAAGAGCTGCCCTTGAATTTGGCGAGTGTGTTATTGTTACTCACAAGGAGTGATGAATGTCATAGTATACTTTCCGTTTGGAATACAGCATAATGCCAGCACTCTTTCCTTTTACACTTCTATAGATACAGGTTCACTGTTATGATGATAACAATCTGCAGCATGCTCCTGGTGTCCCTGGTGTATAGGTCATAATTTACATTGCAATGTTTGTGTCACCTTAAACATGTACTGTATAGTTTGGAAGTGTGGTTTTCTAAATGACAACCCCTGTTTAGTCAGTAATAGTGGACTGTTGTTTTAATACACATACTAATGCATGCACAATATTGCTCTAAAATAGACAAAAGCATACTCGAAGTGAGACAAGTGTTCAGCACAATAAGCTGCATTCAGTCCTCATGCTAAAATACCAGCAGTGTTTTGAAGCATACATACCACTTGCATCTCTCATCCTTCTTAATCTTTCCTCATAGGTTCACACATTTGGTGTTCTCTGTGCATTAGCTGTTGGAAAAAGATTACACACAGTAAGATCAGCACTCAGAAACAGATGCAGTTGCTTCATCATTCAAGCAGTGCCTGTAAGTGATACTCACATATCTGCAGAGTGCCATTAGTCCTACATTCATCAATCCAACGTTTGGGGGTATCCCTCTTCGTCAGCCTGAGGTCTCTATAGTGATTTCTACACTGTTTGCCAGTGCAGGGGATACTGGTAACAGTGGACTAATCCCAGGCTAAATTATTCCTTCATCCAATTTGTAATCTAATCCATGATAGTGCTCCTGCCACAGTCGGGGACCATAATCATTCACTAGGAGTCTGACAAACACTTTGGACTCCTGCACACCTCACCTTTGAGAACGAAATCTCAAAACTTCACTCTGAACATCAGCCATGTGTAATGCAGATGAACACCAATGTAGAGTGTGTTTTCTCACCAATTACAGCTATAATAGATAGTAAGAATGTGGAAAATTGTAGTCTGCAATATTTGAAAATGGTGCGCTCTGCTTACCATCGTGCAAACACAGGCAATGTGTTTGGGCAAATCTAAATATGCACAATATGTGAAATAATACAGATATTATTACAGAAACTACACAATCAACATAACAGGACTGCCTCATCTATCAGGACAATAAATATTATATAAGAAATACTAGGTCAACTACTAAAATTTACTATGTGATGTGGGGCATCATTAATAAGGAAAGGATTCTGTGGTATTAGAACCATGGACTTTAACTATGACAGTCCTACACTCACAGTTATTTCCACAAGAATGAAGGTATGAATGTCTAGAATTAATTGGTTTATTGTCTAGAATTAATTGCTTTGCTAGCTACTACAAGGACACATTACAAAAAAAACAAGACTGCAATACTTGTATTCGAACCCAGGCCCATCTGAACTTAAAAGTGACAGTTAACTCCTTGCACCTTAGGAGAAGTTACATAATTTGTGGTGACATTTGTACTCATTGTAAGGTTCATACAAGCTCACTATAAGAAAATAAAGTGATAACATGCAGAAAAAAAATCAATTTATGATATATACAGTCCAATTTTTTAGTACACAGGGATATGCCTACATAGGTGTGCAATCCAGATCAGCATGCAATGTAGATTCAGAGGAATGCATGGATGAATTAAAGCTGTTGTTCTCACATACACCACTATAGCAAGCAGTAGCAGTCATTCAGCGCACAAGCAACTTCAACAAGGAATGTACATTTATTTTGAAATAGTACATGTTAGATATACACATACTTAAATGTTCAACTTGGAAAATACTTCACTTACTCCTTACACAGGCTGTCATGATTCTTGTTTTCAAATATAGAACACTGTCCTAACATGCTGTGTTCCTTGGTCAGTCAGCAATCATCTGACCAGTACTGTGATACCAAGCATGTGTTAAAACAATTCTACATTATTGCCTTTACAATGTTTAAGGATATTAAGTGGGAATATTTTATACAGTCACCAAGTAAGTAAGTTGGCTAGCATGAACAAGCATTGACTGTTATTTTGTGGGTGGGGATCAAAGGCATCCACCCCTATGTGAGCCTGTGAGATATCCCCCAGAGCACACATCTGGAACATTTGGGAGAGGGGACACTTATGGGATTCATGTTAACTGGCAGGTTTGCCAACACACATGTGGTAAATGATACACATGATGTTCAACATGACCTGGCAGTTTGAGTTGTACACCTCATGGTTAATGTAAAGGCTATTGTGTTCCCCATTTCTTGTTGTCATGTGTACATGACTCCAATGTAAGGCACACATTAATTTAGGATAATGCAATACATGATACAATTGTAGCATTCTTCTAAAAATATACTCAGAACTAATGTTTAAATTTGCAATGCTGTAGTATACCATGCAGTGATTTTTTTTCAAGATCATACCTGGTTATGCCTGTAACACACAAGTTATGCCCCCTGCTACTCTGTGAAATGTCCCAGTGACTAGGAATAGCATTTAAACACATACCTTACTTTCCACTGGGATGGTTTCCTGCACTTCTGTCTGTCTGTGAGTCAATACTGAGAGAGGGCGCTTATCTCCTCCAGTGTCTACGTGAAACTTCACCTTCTCTGTGTATGGCTATTGCCAGCAGCAGCAGTGTCTTCAGCCAGTATTACAGAAAGATATATTCAAAAAGCAACAGGTAATAACAATCTGTTTGTGCCCATTTTGTGTCTGTGCACCAGTATTTTCTCAATCCGTGAAAAAAGGAAATGGAGACAACATGAATGCCTTAATATCTTGTGCACTAGCTCCACAGGATTGGTTGATTAGCATGCAGTTCAGCTGTGTGTGCTGTATTAGCATCTCTGAAGCACAGAGTGGGATACATGCAATCAGTATTGATGTACGCCATTATAAAAACACAGTTGAGTAGCTGGGTAAACTGATGTGGATGAGAGTTAGCACATGATTGTAATTCAGATACACATTTCTTTGGATTCACTATATTTGGACAGAGGAGCATTGCACTCCATCAGGTACCTAACCATCTTGTAACCTAAATAATGCATATGCTGGACTGTAGATAACAATAAATGTGAAGTAAATCTATATGCATTTGTTAGAAACATACTCATTACATGGCCTTCTTTACCAGCAATGTGAGAGGTACAGAGGGTGTGGGGTAGGCATAAAGTATAATGCTGTGTGCTAACTATGTACACATGTTCCATGGAAAGATCCTTTGATAGTACTTTTAACATTTCCCCATTATTTGCTTAACAACATTGTTACTGACCCTGGTATTTATTTTGTTTTGTGGGGTGGGTGGGGGGGTGAAGTACTGCTATGGAACAAACTGCAGTGGACTGTTATGTTTGGTGGGGGACATAGGTCTGTATCTGTTAGGGCACAATAAATAATATTTTGCTCTTGTCATGTTTTGTAACCACCCATATTATTTACTGCACAATGTTGAATCTTTACAGTTTAATCCACTTTTGAGTATTGGGAGCCTTCCTTTACAGCATTATCTGTTCAACAATTTGTACTTATGTGATGATTATGTGTGTTATCATTATTTTGTCTTTTAGTAAAGGATATGCCCCCTAGACCTAGACACCATTCCCTGAGGCCAAATATGAGCTGATTATAGATGCACTCAGACAATGACCTGAGGTTTTGCTGTCAAGAAGGCAGGCAAGAATGGCTGAACATGCAGAACTCTAGGATGACCTTGTCCAAAGTAGCAACAAGGTGGGCCAACAGAGTTGCACATATGAACAGGTACATCACAGGGGTACTGACATGATACATGCAGCCAGGAAGCATGCAACTGAAGTGGCATACAATCGTGAGGTCACAGGTAGTGGGCCTACAACAGAGGAACCCCCTCAGAGTCACCAAAGAATTCCTGGCAAATATTGCCACTTAGGAAAGCTCCCAGCAGTCCAACAGCCAGTATGTCCTTGACTTGAGTGCCACTCCTACTGCTCAAGAGGCGCATCTAGGTAGGCTGTCTTAGATCATCAGCAGAATACAGTTGCAGTCATTCTGTAATACTGTTTATATTTTTAATGTGTGGCAGGTTGCTTTTTTGGTGGGGTGTAATTAAGATAGCTGCAGTGTTCAAGTCCGTTAACTACCCCAGAGGGATTATTGACACAGAGCTCCACACAGGACAGCTCCCAGTAATCCTTGAGCCAATATGTTCTGGCTGTGGGTGCCACTACCACATCACATGTGGGGAAGTTAGGTATGCTTTGTTACATCATCATTAAAATAGTGCTGCATTATGTCATAAGTGTATATAGTTGTGTCAAGCTGTATGTGTGTTGATTTGGGGTATTTCAGATGGCTGCAGTGTTATGTTCATTTAAAGGATGTTAGCCACATTCCTGATAACACTTGTTTGACTGCACATATAGATGAGTAAAAGTATTAACCCCTATTGTATAGTTAAATGTGTGGCGCTGCTGCCATTATGTCTTCCTTTACTTCCCCCAGGATCATCAGTGATTCAACGTGCAAGTGCTGCAGCAGCTGGTAAATGGATTAAGTTTTTGTCTGTACTGTATATATCTATATATATATATATATATATATATACATTTATATATATATATCTATATATATATTTATATATATATATATATGTATATATATATATATATATATATATATATATATATATATATATATATATATATATATATATATATACTCACATATCTGATATACTGTGCTGTCAGGCCTGCTCTATGTATTTCAGTACCATTTGCAAACCTGTCCACTGCACAGATTTTTGCTGAATATCAAGGTTTGATAATCATTTTCGAGCCTGTATTTAAGATCATAGTAATTGACTGGCAAATTACTGGCAATTCATTAATGATTGCAAACATTAAATAATATGACACAGATCTTGCATTCAAATTGCATACCCTTCAGAAATGTCATGGTGAAGCAAGAACTGTTATTCCATAAGCTGTATAGGTTTGTAGGAGCATAGTATGTCACATTTGTCCATATTCTTTAGCCTTTGTACAACCACTATTTATGGCTTTGTCCGCACTTAATACTGTAATTGGTTGATAGGTTTACATGTCTGTAATAGTGACAGCAGTGTAAATTGCAGCATACTAGTGCAGGTATTAATGTCATCCTGTTTTTCTTTTTATCCTAGGTGAGCTAAGTAGCTCTGTATCCCCTGTGCTACCTGAAGTCAGTGTCTCATCAGAGTCTGATGATGATGGTAGCCAAAGTATGGCACAGTTGAGGGTTGCAAAGGCTGAATCAGACACAGAAATTGACATCCAGCACCCACATTCAGGATCTTCAGACACAGCCAGTATGCCTACACATACCCAGTCCACTGAGGCCACAGATACTAGACAGTTGGAGGGGGAGTACATAGACCGGGGAAGTGTGGCTACCACAACTTCAGTTTCTGTTGACACTGTCCATACCAAACTGTTGGCGAGGTGCCGCACAGGTGGATTGATGGAGTGCTCATCAGAGGCCTGCTGTCACTCCACCACCTGGTGCAGGTGTCTCTTCTCATGTCACTCGATGTATGTTTAGGGCCATAATGGAGGCGCAGGCACATTCAGAAAGTCACTCCAGATGAATGCTGAGGGTGCTAGATGAGGCACAGTCTGACATCCATGACTGCCTCCACTGTGTTTTTTGATGCAGTGGAACAGGATGTGTCCATGAGAGGGTGCAGAGTATCTGTCATGTAACCCACATTGTCTGTGATGGAACGTCTGCTGGGAGGGGAACATTGATCTTGTGGGCTTAGGTCGGCAACTACATCTGCTGAGGTCCAACAGGGCTGTGCCTGATCAACCTTCAGTAGTGGCAGTACATCCACTGCTCCATCAGAGATTGTGCTGTTGTAACAGACCATGGCATCATGTTCCTGGCCTTTTCTGGGAAGGGAAGATGTCCAGCAGACATCAGTTATCCTCAGGTAGTAGCACACCATCTGACCTTGGGTGAGGAGGTGCCAGTGCAACTCATGGCAGAGCCAGTTCATGTGGTCATGGACAAATAAGATGAACTGTCAGCTCTACCATGCATGGCTCACAGTTGGCTGACATACAGACATGTAGGGCTAGCAGTGAGCTTGGCTGTGTTCATGCATAAGCACACACACCAACGTCACATGGAGGGCTACTGACATACATGCTACATTTACAAGTTCCCTGTTGGCAACTGCCCTTACTGACTCATATATACACTCACTAAACTTTTGCGTCAGCCTAGGCCTCCCATGCTCCCATAAACCACCCTATTCAAGGGATGACTGTGCAACATCCCTGTTGTTTATCTTTTGGTTTCAGGGATACTAAAGCTATGTGTCTGATGCACAGAGTGACTACTTACATTTAATATGTATTTTATATCTCCATTTCTGCTGTTGGCCTGATAATTGTAACTGTCACTTATATTGTAGTTAGCCAGTTAGACAGTTTATAGCATAATAATTCCTCTACTTTTTAGTTAATGTTTTTTAAGGCTTGCAGTCAGTCAATGATATGTCTCTCATTAATATAGATAACCTTTTCTTTAAGGATTGTTTAGTGCTAACCTATGTTTGCACATCCAAAGTCAACCCATCAGATTCTGATCTCTGGATTGCATGTAAGCACTGCAGCAAAGCTCAAAGCAGTGATACAGTAAAATGTTTTGTTTTTATCATGCACGCCACTATAGGTTCCGAGGTTCATAGGCTGGGACAAGAGTATTGGCCTGATGGTGTTTAGAACAATAGCTGATACATCACAATATAATACGCAATGGCAGAGATAATGCATGACCATGATTCTTACAGAAAGGACCACCCATGTCTAGCAGAGAATCAGCAGTGATCCATGAAAGACAACATTTTCACATCAAGTTAGCCAGCTTGTGCTCAAACAGGTTAATGGATGTGCTCTGCTTGACATATACCAGAAGCCTAATGCAGGCGACTGATGACCTTTGAGACATGCATGTGCCTACCCAGCATGTCTTATGTATATCACACTGTACATTGAGGTCCCTGGAACAGGTGGCTGTGGCCTCATATGACTTAAGGATGTGCAGCATATTCATCCCATTTGTGCCAAAGACAGCCACATAATGCATACATATTCTGCCTAAAAACTATATATATATTTATATATATATATATATATATATATATATTTATATATATATATATATATAATACTGTATACACTATAGCTACTTCATTCTGTCCACTGAAGACACAATGTTGGAGACCCTCTGATGTTTTATTACTCAGAGATTTCTGAGGTCAATTTTCTGCATGTGTCTGGGCCAATACTTATCGAAGGGAGGATGATATACATTAATAGGGCTATAATGGATGAGTATAGGGGCTTGATAAAATTAATTGTTCTCAATGTAATGCCATTGTTAATCAGATATAAATTGTAGAATGCCTTCCTCCTCACAGTACACACATTTTGCAGTCAACGTGTTCCAAGGCATACTGATGCAGAATTTGGGAATATTGTACTCTGGGTTATTTTTAAAAAAAGATGGAACATTTATTAACACAGGGTATGACAATGCATGTTTGTGCAGTTCCTATAACACCCAATGTTTTGTCAGCAGTCATTAGTGGCACAAAAATGTTTTGCCACATATCCTCTGCTTTTTTTGGCTTTTTGATAAGTATATGGCAAATAAGAGGGGAGACAGCACTGAACCATCTGTTACCAGACAGGTCTACTGCTTGAGGTGAGGTCTCCCACGTTTACTGAGTATTGTTGGTCTGTGATGCGATTTGCAACCCACCTGTTAACAGAAGGTGTGATATTCAACTTGGTTAGATTCTCATTGAGACCAAATGTTAAATTGCATTCAAGGGCCAGGCCAAGGCAAGATAGGATGAGTGCACAGCCTTGTATATGTCTCTGCTCACAGTCTTGATTTCCCACAGGTTTTGCAGGTGCAAGCTACCCATTAGAACAGCTAAGTGGAACAAATCTACTGTTTGGAGGTCACCTATGTCCTTTTGGTCTGAGATGCATGCAGATTGTTTCCACTGTCTTAAAGTGAAGGTTGAATACAGTTATGGGACTATAATTCCAGTTGCATGTCATCTATGCTCTATTGTGTGGGTGAGAAATGGTCACTGTATTCCATTCAGTGTGGACAACTCAATACTCAGACTGTCGATTAAAGATGCTGCCTAGTGTAGTAGCTCACTGTTGCAGCCCATGAAGAACACAGGCCAGAATGTCATCTGGTCCCATGGATTCTGTGCTCCAAGTATTGGAGTGAGCAGTGATAACATGCTCTTTGTAGATACCACAGTTTGTAGGTGATGATGAACAAATGTAGTAAGCTTGGTGTTATGAGGTGACACTTTACAACCACCTGAGTCTGCTAAGCAGGTTTGGAATTTACAGTGTGTGTGTGTGTAATACCATACAGAATTACTTCAAAATGCATCTGAGTGATATATATTCATTTGCAGATGTAAATAAAGACAGGCTTATTGTTAGCCCTGGGTATGTATAATAAAGGGAGTGATACAGGATCTAGAAAACCCAAAATCCTGAAGACCAAAATCCTGAGACCAAAGTCCCGAAAGTTAAAAATACTGAAAACGCAAAATACTGGAAACTCAGAATGCTGTAAACACCCAGGATACCAACATTTATTATATTCCAGCACAAGTACATACAGAAACACATTACCCTTCAATTATATGCAGGAGGGCAAGCCCCCTGCACCCACCACACCCCTGCTACTTAAATATATCAACTCAGAGACTGCACTTCACTACACTAAGTGCAATCTCAGAGTTGATATATTTAAGTAGCAGGGGGTGTGCGGAGTGCAGTCCCCCACATGGGGGGTGCAGGGAGGCTTGCCCCCCCCTGCTTATACTTGGAAAAGTGTAATATGGTTTCTGTTTTATTTGTTGCTGTATGTACTTGTTCTGGAATATAGTAAGTTTTGGTATCCTGTGTGTTTTCAGTATTTTGAACTTTCGAGATTTTGGTCTCAGGATTTTGGTCTTCAGGATTTTGGGCTTTCAGGATTCTGTAGTGCTCCCATAATAAATTATTAACATAGTTGTTATATGAGGCTTCTTCAACGTGTCTCATTGGTGTGGGTGCACTGAGGTGAGTGGCCTTCCCGGACTGTTTTGAACAGGTCTGCATTACAAGACCAAAGACACATTCTTTCGAATGTGTCTTGGCCGAACTTAAAAGGCTGAAAACACAAAATATTGAGGTGGCTGTTAAGCGAATTCTTTCCCTGGGAAAGAATTCACTTGGCCACTTTGGTATTTTGACATTTTCGGCACTGTACTGAGGTCTCGGAGTTGGTATATTTGAGTAGGGGGGGTGTGGGAGACATGGGGTGTGAAGCCCTCCACTTCATGTAATGTTTGAAATTGTGTTTTATTTATTTGTTTTTTTTTTTTGTTGGAACAGTGACTTGTTTCCTTGGAAAAAAAATAGCTGTTCTGACACTTTGACATTGTAAGCTTTCACTTACATAGGGTCGATTAATCATCGTTCGCTTTTTTAAGCATTCTGTGATCTAATATAGACCCTTTTGAATATGTTGTATTTGTAAACACAGCTTCTGTCACTTAATGTAGAATGCAGTAATAACAGACATACATAAGTATGGATTATATTTCCAGGCAGATCTGTCTATGAGCATATCAGGCACGGCTGTGTGTATACATTTGTGTAGATGTGTAGACATGGAATCAGAGTGTAACTTACTACACCTGTCAATGTCTTTTGTGGATAACTTAGCTTGGACATTGGTTATACCATACTTTAGGATGATGTAGTTATCTTGGATGATGTCTTTGAACTTGAGTCCTCCTTTAGGGAGTTCATTAGGTATTCCAAATTCTACACATACTGTTTTATGGTTGGATTAGCAGTGCAGGCTCTACACATGTGCCATTACATTGTTCACTCATATTTTTGAGGAACTGTCTGACATATTACAGACCCTTCTGAAGTGGTGCACTATTTCTTCCATGGCATTTTAGTTTGCAAAATCTATTTATGATTGTGCAAGTGAGTTTGTCCTCCTATAATTATCCATTTGAGACGGTATATGCACTGGGTATGAAAAATATTGTCAACTAGTCTTGCAGAGAAAACAGAGAGAAACTGATGGGTGAGAATTGGTTGTTTAAACCTGTTATCTACATAGAGAATGCTAAAGGGAGTATATGTGATCTGAGTGGTATTTTCAGGGGAGTAACCTATGGTGTGTACATTCGGAGGTCCTTCTTAAGGTGGATCTATAGTTCTGTAATTCATCAATAATTGTTTTTATTGCTGCTTGTTATATAACAGAAGGTATGAACGCTAACAGCCAACTGTATTAGAAAATAAGTTTACTGGCATTCCTGTATGTATTAGGGCAAAGTGTTAAGGTGCCTGCACATAATCCACAACAGAGCAGGTAATACAAGGAAACACTGTTAAAGTTCACACTGCGTCCAGAAACAGTAACCTTCAAATAGATACTCCTACTGTATATACTTGCCACAAGTGTACAGGTGTGATTTATATAAAAGCAGATGTCATCCTAATGTTTTTATTCTTTTGGCTATTACCATAATGTGTTGCCACAGCACACCATATGCTTCCAGTTCCTCCTTTCCTCTGCATCTTGTTCTGTCACACCTACCACCTGCATATCCTCGGTCACCACATCCATGAACCTTATCTTAGGCCTTCCTGTTTTCCTGTTACCTGCTAGCTCCATCCTTAGCATCCATCTCCAAATATACCTAGCATCCCTCCTAAGCACATGTCCAAAGCAACACAATCTCACCTCTCTGGCCTTGTCTATAAGCTATACAACCTGAGCTGACAATCTAATATACTGATTACTAATCTTGTCCATCCTCGGCAAATCCAATGCAAATCCTAAAATCTGCAACTGTGGCAACTCCTGTTATGACTCCTGTATTTTTGTCAGTGCCACCTTCTCCAAACCATATGACATAGCTGTTCTCAGTACACACTTGTAGGCCTTTCCTTTCAGTGTTAATACATATCTGTTACAAATCACTCCTGACACTCTTCTACACCTACTCCACCCTGTATGCACTGTCATCTTCACCTTCCTTCAATAGTCACTGTTACTGTGAACTTTTCCTTCCAAGTATTTAAAATTATACACCTTCACCAACTGTACTTCCTGCAGTTCCATTCCTCTATCCTCCCTCTCACTCACAGACATATTTTCTGTGTTAGTCCATATGCTGTTCATTGATCTCCTCTGTATAGCACAACTTCACCTCTCCAGGGTCTCCTAAAAATGTTCCCTGATCACAATATTGCCCGCAAACATCATAGTCCATGGGGACCCCAGTGTGATCTCCTGTGTTAATCATTCCATCACCATTGCATAGAGATGTCATGATGTTTGTGCATAGCATAAAACAAATGTTATTCTTATCTGTCTTGTACTGCACGAGGTGACATCTACCTGTCTGCCAGGTCATTGTGAGCCCATGGTCTGTTGTGTGCAATACTTACCCAATAATCTGATATATCTTATGATATCAGCTGTGTCTGTTGAAGACATAAGGACAGTGTACCATAAGTTGTGGTAAAATATTCTGTATAACATCCACCAACAGCTCACACACACACCAAATTGTAGTAAAATTAGAATCTCTACCTAAGTTTACAGACTAGTGAACACATTACTTAACGCATGCGCCATGGCACAAGTCTAAAATTAACAGGATTGCAGTTGATCTTATAGTAGATGACATCAGCAGACACTGTGGGAGACAAGAGGGTGGATGACTGCTAGACTATGGATGTTTGTGCAAGCACAAAAGCAATGCAAAACAATTCCATTTTCCAAGGTAGTGTTGGATACATACTCCC
This sequence comes from Protopterus annectens, assembly GCF_019279795.1. Taxonomy (NCBI): domain Eukaryota; kingdom Metazoa; phylum Chordata; order Ceratodontiformes; family Protopteridae; genus Protopterus; species Protopterus annectens. Next base: position 831,492,650 of record NC_056730.1, on the reverse strand, counting down.
ACTCTTCTTCATGGAGACAGACACACACACACACACTCCAAGTTGACTGTAGTGAGATTAGACCCCCTGCCTCTATAAGTTTACAGACTAGAGAACACAGTACTTAATGTACATGCCATGGCACAAGTCCAACTTTAACAGGACTGCAGTTGATCTTATACTACATGATATCAGAAGTCCTTGTGGGGTACAAAAGGTTGAAGGACAGCTAGACATAGATGTTTGTGCAAGCATAAAAGCAATGCAAAACCATGCCATTTTATAAGGCAGTGTTGGATACACACTCCCACTATTCATTATACACGCGCGCACACACACACACACACACACACACACACACACACACACACACACACACACACACACACACACACACACACATATACACACACACAGTACTACAGTGACCACTGAACCTCTACTTATCTAAGTATGCAGACTAAAGAACACTGTTTTTAACACATGCACCACTACACAAGTTTGATTTTAACACCACTAAATGTGAACTTATAGTAGATGACATTACAAAGGGATGTAGGGAACATCAGCTTGGGAGGCCTGCATAAGCACATTGCTCCTTAGTGTCATCTGAGGCTAGTACACTAACAGTAGCATATTGTTTAGAAGCCATAGCTGAGTAATACCATGAGTCCCTTTTTGAGCATATTCAGATGTTTGCTTTGGCAGTGCAAGACTGTGAGCACAACTATATGGCCGTGTCCATGAGGGAGCAAACAACATTATGTATCACACCTTTGTTTTGTGTTAGTTGTATGTGTTGTAGAATTAAGGAGATCCCATGGTTGTGCTGATTGTTTTTCAAGTTGGTTGTGAGGAAACACGTATGGATGTTTATTAACTGTCTGTACAGATAGGTACGCTGTGCCCTCAGTATGTAATTTTTCCACATCTGGGAAATATAGAAGAGTAAGAACATAGATCTAAATATGTGATGTAATAGTTAGCATACTGCTCAACCTCTTAGAGCAAGGAATCTGCACAAAGCCATAATTAATATGGTCAATGTTGAAATATTACCCTTACAAAGCTACAATGTTGATGGAATAACAAGTTTTGTATTAGCATGTATTTACTGAAGGGTATGATATCCAAAAATGAAATGTATGTCATTATTTTCTGATTTAGCAATAATTTTGTGTAAGCCAACATTTTACAGGGAACAGACTACAAATATTATGTAAAAATACAGACATTCTTCATAAATCTGGACAGTTGACAGCTATGATAGGCATAGCAAAAATGAAATGATTATTGCACTAAGTATACATGCATGTGCAGTTCACTCTTCTATGCGTTTGCGCATTGGTAAGCAGTGTGCAAACGCGAGGCACATTGCTAACATCCAGCCTTCCTATTTTTAACATATATGTCATACTGCAACACACTCCTCTCAAAACTCCAGGCCATGATTTCACAATTGCTATGAACAATATATAATTCTTGTGCATATTTCCTTTTTTTGCATTTTTGTGCTTGCAAAAAATATTTAAAACTGTTGACAGCATGCGACACATCGTGCAAATGTATACTAAAAATATACAGATTAAAACATTATGGGACACAGAGTCACAGTCTGTAAAAAACACAAAGTAGCTAAAACATCACCAAAACTTCAAATAAAATCAGGATTTGAACCCTAAACATCATTAAAGCTTCATCAAGCAGGATGGCTGCCTTAGTCCTTTTGGCCACAGAACTGCTTTTAAAAGTCGAGTCATTCCTCACACAACCACCTTCATAAAAACTGTACACTGCTATCAAACCATGCACTGGATAGTGTACAAGTACTTTTATTGCTTAGATTTGGACACAGACCAGTTAGTATGTGAAACTCCTGTCATATTGTACATCTCTCTGTTTTACAATCCTGTTTTTGTGAGTTGGGGGAAAAACACATTTACTGTTAGTATACAAAGTAGTCTGAAGTCAGAAACTGCAACGGACTGGAGTCACTTTCTAACTTCTCTCTTCCATGATGTAACAGTATTCAGCTGTGGTTGGACTGTTTGTGTGTTTCATGCTTGATGCATAAAACTTACATATGGTAACATTGTGCTAATATAAGTGTGTGTACTCACATGTTGACTTAAGTTATCTACAAAAGCTCCACTATACATTTGCATACTGTTACAAGGTAAGACATATACAAGGATATGTCATAATAGTGCTCAACATTACAGTCTAGGTTCAGGCCTTACAATGCAAATGTGTTGGTTTACACAGCATTAGTTCAGGGCTGACTCTGATGCAAGCAGTATACAGTCAATATGTGTACAGATAAAGATTGTGTGAGTTTCCTGGCATCGATATTAATATATGTATGTGAGTAAGAGGAAGGTATTAGACCCTAGGTGGTCAGTGAATGTGTTAGGCATTGTATCTTAGCCAAATCAAGGGCATACTGAGCAGGCCTATGTCTATCTACAGGGACAGCAGCTGGTGGTTCCTCCTCTGAGTCCTCCTGTGACTGTGGCTGTGGTGACCTAGGCACTGGGGGTGGTGTGCCCATTCCCCTTGCTGATTCTATTGTAGCTGCTTCCATATGATCAGATTGGGAAGCATAGCACAAACCGTGAATATTTGTGGTGGAGTATACTGCAAGACTCCACTGGATATATCTAGGGACCAGAACCATGATTCCAGAAGCCCAAACACATGCTCCATGATGCTCCTAGTTTGTATGTGTGCCTAATTATGGTCCTCTTTCGTGGGTGTGTGTGTATTTCTGATGGGTGTTATCATCCATGGTTCAAGGGCATAGCTAGCATCCCCCCATTAAATAGTTCTGTGTGATGTCCCCCTTAGTAAACATTTGGAACATCTGTGATGTGTGCCAGATATTGGAGTTGTGATAACTGCAGGGTTGCCAGCATACATTCAAGATAATCCCCTAGGCATATGACTTGACAGTTGGAGTGGTATCCCTTGAGGTTAATGTAAATTCCACCCTGCTCACCAGGTGGTTCCTTGATGTGTACATGAGTGCAATCTATGGCACCCAGTACTTCAGGGTAATGCGCTACACTATAGAAGTGTTGCATATTGCTGGTCCTCTCCTCAGCAGTAAGGGGGAAAATATATGTGTTCACTGGCATGTATAAGCATAGCATCCAGGAACTGGTGGAGTATCTTGGATGCTGATGCCTATGACACCACCATCATGCCCCCAGTTGGTCTTGGAAAAGTACTTATAGCTAATATTCTAAGGGCTACACATACCTTAGTTTCCACTGGATGGGCTCCTCTCAGTTGGCTCTGGCTCTTATTTGAGGATGGCAGAGCTCAGAGAGTTCTCGTAATATGTCTCTGTCCACCCTGTAGCACTCTACAATCTCCAGTTCATGTAGCACCTGGTAGGTTACTCTGATCCTGAACACTCTTCTCCTTCTCGGCCTAGTCCTATTGTCATCAGCACCAGCAGCATTAACTTTAGCCTCGAGCACATACAGATTTAGAATAGCTGCAGCAGCCCCTAGCATTATGTCAGTTAAAAGTTAGAAGTCTCTACTCTATTTTTTTTGAAGAATCGAGGGAAAATCAGACTGTAGGCCGTATGCATACTTTATACATTTCTTGATTAGGACCACCATCTGGTACTGGCTGCTTTAAATGACATTTACCTGCTTAGGATATAATTGACAGGATTCAGAACTCCTGCTGCAGTGTGCAGTGTTGCAGTCTGTGCACCGATGCACAGCAGAGAGCAGCTATGCATAATGACAGCAAATCATGTAAAACATTTTACAATATTTTATCCAGAAAAAAGGAGGACATTGTCCCACTGTACTCATCCCTCATTAGACCCATTATAGAATACAACGACCCGTTTGGTATGTACCTCTCAAGACATCTGCAACAACTGGAAAGGTTGCAGAAATACCTCACTAAAAGAATCACAGGCCTAAAGCAGATGCCCTACGCTGACCGCCTTAAAAAACTTAAGCTATACTCTGTCGCATATCGTCTACTCAGAGGTGATCTCTGCTTAACATACAAGGCCATGTCAAACCCAGAGCTGTTGGACATGCTACACTTAAAGAAATCCCAATCCCTCAGAGCCACATGCTCCAGGGATCTAAACCTTGTCATCAAAATAAACAAAACATGCTGGAGGGATAGGTTCCTGACCCAGAGACTCCCCAGACTGTGAAATAGATTGCCCATACATGTCAAGCAGAGTGCCTCTTTGGCCCTCTTCAAAAGGAACCTTGACGATTGGATGGGAGAAAGGAAATTCACCACGGGGATCACATCAGTCCCCCTGCTAGACAGGGGTCCAGGAAAGTAAATAGTGTGGGAAGAAATAGCCAGGGAATTGTTATGTCTAGGCTTGTATAGGCCCTAGGGCTGATAGCCTAGTACCAACCTATGAGCCTATGAACCTATATAATCCCTAGCTGCTATATATCTGTTGGCATATGCAGTAATATCTGATAATTTCTATGAAATTGTAAAATGTATCTGTTGTGAACTTATTACCATCTGAATATACTTACTAACATAGTGATTGCCTTGATCATTCTATGTTCATCTGATGTGTATACGATGCCACTACTGCATGTATTGATTGCTATTGTATGTAAATCAATTATTCTCCATATAACTTTGTTGGTCATGCTTACAATGTCTAGTGCTTGTATTGCCTTGTGTGGGGCTTTTCTCCCTGGGCCTTCACTGAAAATGGACCTGCGTCCAATCAGAATTTCCTGGCAAATAAATAAATAAATGAATAAATCATGGTATGTACAGAATACACTAATTATGGAAAATTGCACATCATTTCTATGACCTACAATGCCAGCACCTATGATTAAAAGTTGATGTACATTGTACTCAAACCCAAAGCTATCTGCACCCTAGGCCAACACCTAACAGTCATCGCCACAGGACTACAGGGGATTAGTTGAGCGCAGCCCCACTTACTGGGTTTGCACTATGCTCAAAAGGTTTCATCCATGGAAAACATAAACACTGTGTAGGAGCTTACATAAAGTGAACAGCCCTACATGGTTCCTGCTTTTTGTGATTCAACAAATCCACTGATTTTTTACATCATTTACATAATAACTAAGCTGGTAGTCTAGAAACTACACGGATAGTTGCTGTGGAAGCAGGGCAATAGCATGGAAGCATTGAGTTAAAGACACAATGCAGGGTATTACTGTACTTGTTGTGGCAATACATCATACCCATCTTTTTTATTACATTTGTATTATTCTTTTAAAAATGTTTTGACTGAGTAGCGGTGCATTGCGTATATTTGTGTTAAAATAAAAATTATAAAGTTTATAGTGATTTGACACAAATCCTTAATTCTTTTGGACATCTTCAGGCAGGAAACTCCTATTTTTACCTTTTCCTGGACATTCTGTAAATATTTAAGGATGTCTGCATGTCTTCAGTGTAGGCTCCTATATGTGAAAAATTTTGCTTACACTTCCAACACAGACACAGAGCTACACGGTTGTGTGTAGGGTTGTCGAATGCTCTACCATGTTGGTTTGCTTCATTAGCATAAAATTCAGCTACTTATGCTGAAATTTGCATGCCATGAAACTTTTCCTTGGTGTGTATGAATGCGCATACTTTCGCACTGCTACATGAATTTTATTGAATCTAAAACCCACTGCACCTGTGTTCGCATCTCGCAGTGCTGCGAATATGGAAAAAATGACCATGTAAGCTTTATTGAATTTGCACCTCTGTTTATTTTTAGTGACTGTATTAAATCCAAAATACTTTAAGAGAAATGTAGTGGGTATGATGACTCATGAAGGGTATAGATAAACTGGTGATGATGGTGTACAGTTGATAAAAGATAACATGCTAAGATTGCAGATAATAAAACTTTCCTAAACAATTTACGATAAATGTTTTTACAAACTTCTTATCTGGGTATAAAGATGTGTTTGTGTGTGTGTGTGTGTATGTGTGTGTGTGTGTGTGTGTGTGTGTGTGTGTGTGTGTGTGTGTGTGTGTGTGTGTGTGTGTGTGTGTGTGTGTGTGTGTGTGTGTGTGTGTGTGTGTGTGTGTGTGTGTGTGTGTGTGTGTGTTATCAAGACCCTGCCATAGTCCATTTAAACATTTGTTCCCAATTCATTTCAGCCAGATTTAAATACATAGGTCCTATTTGTTAGCAATGCAATTTCTGAATCAAATAGTTGGTGTTTATATACTTTTTATTTATTTATGTATTGCTTTTTAACATCATTACATTTCAAATATGAAAGTTTAATTTAAGTAGACTGTGCTGTGTTGAGTTATTCTACTACCTCTTGGTGCTGTCACATGTAGGTTGGAGGGATAACAAGATGCCTGGAAGCAGTATGGCCGCAAACTGAGACCAAAGCTGGAATCAAGCTATATCCTGGCAAGAAATGCAAAGTCAAAGTCATGCAGCAGGACACCATCAATGTAGATCTTGCTGTAAACAGACGTAACCCATGAGTATAGGACACTATATGACACCAGTGTGCTGTTGATCCCTATTGTTTACCTTTGTTACAAATAAAGCTTCATTCGTATCTCATGCAGAAATGATGCCTGTTGTTCAGCATGTGATTCTTCTCAAGAGAGGCAAGACAAAAGCCTTACAAGGTTAAGGTATCCTGACTCAGAATACATGAGTGGACAAGGTTTGCATCTTATTTTACCCATATGCATCCAAAGGCCCTTACATCTACCCCTAATTGCATTCATCCCTATTGGCAAAATCTCCTTTCTTTGCTCTCATGTTAGCTTGTCTCTTAGTATACTTTCTGCTACTTTATAAATATAATCTTTTGTATAACTGCTATTCATCTTAAGGGTCTGCACTCAGAATCCCACTCTTTCCTTATTTCTTGAATTACCCCCCTTCATTCTCATCCCATTTAACTTTGAATTGTAGCTTTCTGCTGTATAACAGCCTTAACTGTGTAGCTCTAAAATATCCCTTCAAATCATGTAATCCCAAACCTCTAATAACTACCCCTTTGAGAATAGTTTACATAGCACTGTTGAAATCTGATTGTTTAGTTCTTCTTCTTCTTCCAGCTGCTCCTGTTAGGGGTCGCCACAGCGGATCATCTGTTTCCATTTCTTTCTGTCCTCTGCATCTTGCTCTGTCACAACAACCACCAGCATGTCCTCTCTCACCACATCCATAAACCTTATCTTAGGCCTTCCTCTTTTCCTGTTACCTGGCAGCTTCATCCTTCACATCTTTTTCTTAATATACTCTGCATCCCTCCTCAGCAGATGTCCAAACCAATGCAATCTTGCCTCTCTGGCTTTGTCTCCAAACCTTCCAACCTGGGCTGACCCTCTAATATACCTTTTCCTAATCCTGCCCACCCTCTTCACACCCAGTGTAAATTTTAACATCTTTAACTTTGCCACATCCAGCTCTGACTCCTGCCTTTTTGTCAATGCCACTGTCTCCAACCCATATTTCATAGCTGGTCTCACTATCCTCTTGTAGACCTTCCCTTTCACTCTTACTGGTACTCGTCTGTCACAAATCACTCCTAACACTCTTCTCCACCCAATCCATCCTGTCTGTACTCTCTTCTTCATCTGTCTTCCACACTCACCATTACTCTGAACTGTTGATCCCAAATATTTAAACTCATCCACCTTCACTACCTCTACTCCCTGCATCCTCACCATTCCTCTATCCTCCCTCTCATTCACACATCTATATTCTGTCTTAGTCCTGCTGACCTTCATTCTTCTTTTCTCTAGAGCATATCTCCATCTCTGCTGGGTCTCCTCCACCTGTTCACTACTCTCACTACAGATCACAATGTCATCTGCAAACATCATCATCCACGGGGACTCCTGTCTGATCTCATCTGTCAACCTGTCCATCACCACTGCAAATAAGAAAGGGCTCAGAGCTGATCCATGATGTAATCCCACCTCCACCTTAAACACATCTGTCACTCCCACCGCAGACCTCACTGCTGTCACACTACCCTTGTACATATCCTGTACCACTTTTACATACTTATCTTATTGATTGTTAACATACTAATTGTTTAGTGCAATATTTGGAATTTTGAATTTGGATCGTCTTTTTTCTGAGATGCTTGAAATCCCTGTAAAAATAAAGTAGTAAATGACATATTCCACCAAAGATTCCTATCATTAATGTCTCTTCTGTCTAGAGGAGAACCACAGCATGACTGACATGAGGAAAGAGTACAACTGGGTATTCCTAGACTTGGAGAAGGCATATGACATGGTCCCAAGAAAACAGCTTTGGACAGTACTGCAGTGGTTTAAGTCCTAGAAACATTGGTAGAATTAGTACAAGCTGTGTACTAGGACCCAAGGACTTAAGCACAAACAGTGTTCAGTCTCTCAGAAGGGTTTCCAGTGGGAGTGGGTGTGCGTCAGGGTTCAGCTCTTAGCCCACCACTGTTTATACTGGTGATGGACTACATTAGCACACAGGTTAGAGCGGACAGATCAACAAAGTTGTTGCATGCAGATGATGGGGCTTTACAAGCAGATTCTAATCAGGAAAGAAGAATGCAATGCAAAACTGAAGACACATAGAATGAAACTGAGTGCAGATAGGACAGTTGTAATGGTAACAAATGGTGGAGTTCAGAAGAAGCTGAGAATTCATATAGAATGAAAAATAATGGAACAGGCTAACATCTTCAAGTATCTATGAGGGGTGGTTTAGGAAAAGGGAACTCTGAATGAGGAGGTCAAAGCTAAAATTAGAGGGGATACAGCCATCTAGCACAGAGTGTAAGGTATAGTATATGACAGAGAATACTTGGGCAGTAAAGTAAGAGCAGTTGAGGAAGCTTGAGGTGATAGATAAGAAGTGCCTGAGATGGGTGGTAGGATGCACACTGCGGGACAGATGAAATTCAGGACATAAAAGCAGAAGCCAAAGTAGTTCCATTTTGCAGAAAACATCAAAGAGAATAGATCACTGTGATTCAGGCACATATGCAGGAAAGCAGAAGGCAATCTGGTAAATAAGATGGTGGCAGACAGGAAGAAGGCAAGAGAAAACAAGGGCATCCAGCAAAGAGGTGGATGGATTGTGTGAGAGAAAATCTGTGAAAGTCAGGCATGAGGATCGAAGAAGGCAGGAGAGTGGCATTGAACAGAGTGACATGACACCCTGATCCCATGTAGAAAATGGGAAAAAGGAGGATGATGATGATGATGGTCAGCAGGTGTGGGTGAGTAGATTTATGAAAATCCCATGTACCATTTAAACAATGGATGTACAGTTAAAATAATCTAGAAAAAATAAAAGCCAGGCCACTGAATAAAGCATTAAAGCAACTGAAAGTACAATCTGTTTGTGGCAGACAGTATAAACAGAATCATACATAGACAGCAATGCAGTTACAATGAAGAAACGCCCTTGTCTAATGAACTGACTCATGGTGACCAGGATGTCACACTTCCCTGTAAATGACAACAGTTATAACATGGGTAGCAAGAAGTATATGTTTGTGTCAGGGAGAGCGAGGCAGAGGAGCAGAACAGGCAAACAAATAAATGAATTCTCACTCAAAAAAACGATAAATCCCCAGCATGGCAATAATAAATATACACTAGAATGTAATGACTGAATAGTGGGGAGTAGATTAGTTAATTAAAATACTAATTTAGAGATAATAAAGCCAGAACACATGCATGTTTCAGATCTTTAAGGCGAACAGATGTGTTAGTCCTTGTTCCTAGATGATGAGAAGATTCAAGTGACAGGAAATTATTATTATGAGGTTGGTGCCGCAGCTAAATGTCAGTGACTAATGCAACACGGGCCATCTCTGCTGCATCAGATAGAAATCACAATTGGTATGGGTATCTGTACGGAACATGGAATACATTTATGCCTATTACATGTCAGCTTATGAGTCCATATTTCTGCTGCAGGCTTACAGCTGCAGACAAGTCTTGGTTTCGATAGTCTGCTTGTCACAGAAACAAGTGTCTCTGTGTTAGCAAAAAAGACAAGCCATAGTAGTAGGAAGAACAAATCAAAAATGCCAGTGCTTTTATCTGAATAAGTTAACACATGTATCTGGTTCTTTTAATCTGACTTATGTAATTCTTTATTGTTTAAGTGGCTTGTGAATTAAACAAAGTAGATTCCAACCAAATATGATCTTAATGAATTAAGATTTTTGAGAAGTCTAAAGTCAATAGACCATCATTTTGTGGTGCTGATTTCTCATAAGCATTTTTATTTTAATTTAGCTTGTTTACTAATTCCTTTAAAAAACAGCTAGTTACTGAAATAATGTTGATTTATGTAGGAGTTCTTGACATTTCTTCTTTTTTTTTTTCTTTTGTTTTCCACTGAATTGAGAGAAAGTTGTTTCTGAGCAGTTGCTAATTCCATGCCTGCTATTATTGAGAAAGGTCATAACAGTACACTTTCCGTGTCAACAATGATTGTATTTAAGGCCTAGAAAATGGAGGTTGGTGGCATCTTAAGAGTTTGTACATGTGACAATTAGGAATACCCTTTTTTGGTGTGCTGCACCCATTTCACTGTTACTCCTGTCAGTCATTCTGCCCTACATTCCTTTTCCTTCATTCTCTGACAGTTGGCCTTAATAATTATGACGCAGCCTGGTAGACTTACACTGCAGCCCTCACTTATGTCATTAAAATCAGGATTGCAATGACATTTAAGTTATTGTCTGTCTTCATCTTATAGTTCATTTACAAAGCATATGAAGCATTGAGTTTAAATTCTGTTTACAAATGGCAATGTTCTCACTCATCCTTAAATGCATCTTAGAAAACATGTGAATCTGTTACAATACAATGCTTTAAGAAATAAAGGTACTTGGCAATTATACATTCTCATATGCTAAATAGTTGTCATCAAGGTATACAGGTGTTCTGACTACTCAAATTCTACTAACTCTCAGCCAGAGACTTGAAAGGCAGTAATCCTATCCACTCTGCTGCCCAGCCAGGTGCTTGAACAGTGTGAGTTTAGTAACGCAGCTCAAAAGATGGATGTTAGCAAGTGCTCACAGCAGATCAGGTAAGATGGAAGGGAAATGGGGAGGGGGAATTTAGTTTTAAGATGGGATGGGAATTTTAGGTTAATAAAGCGAGCAAATGGGATAAGAAAGCTAAGGTTAGGGAGAAGAGGGGGGGGTTTAGGTTTAGGGAGTGACCATGAAATTAGGATTAGGGAGAAGAGGGGGATTTTAGGCTTAGAGACTCACTGGGAATTTAGGTTTAAAGACTGGGTGGGAGTTTTTATGGTTAGAGTCAAGGTTTTGGGAGAGATAATTAGCCCTTTGGTAACTTCACGAGGATCAAGTTAATAGGTGCTAGGGCACTTGCCAACATGAGCAAATGGCAGCAGTAAGTGTGTTGCAAAAGGTATTTCCTGTAGAAATAAATCACCACAGTATGGGACCTCATCTAGTATTCTTTTAATTATAGTACTTAGTAGAGCTTATTGGTAATGGGTTTGTACTTGATATAATATTCCTGAATGACTGTTTTGCACAGAAATTTAATTTTGAAGGCTATCATATAATTCTGCATCCAGAGATGTACATTCTAACCAGTCCTGTCACTGATTAAGTGTTAGAGCACCCACGCTTATCACTTGCTCATGTTTTTTTTTCTCTTCTCATATTGACTTCACACAAGCAGCCATTTCTATTTTATCTGTTTTTATTTATTTATTTATTTATTTATTTATATTTGTTGACCGGGAGTGTCTGACTGGACATAGGTCCATTTTCAGTGGATGCCCGGGGAGAAAAGCTCCACAGTTAAAATAAACAGACAGTAGTTACATTGGATTACATAGCGATTAACAATTTACATAGCAATTACTTACAACATATTTACAGATGAAGAACATAGTACATCAGTAGACAACTAGAATCTTTATCTGTGAAGTACATAACAGACATTAACAAATGTTAAAATAAGAAGTTCCTGCTGTATAAGTACTAGGCTTATGAGCATCTGAGCTTGCTATAATCAAGGTAGTTAGTGGAGTGGAAAGAAAGGTAGTGGTTGGATGGGGTGGGTGATATTAGAGTGGGAGTTGCAAGGGCATAGCCAGCATGTTTTTAGGTGCACTTTTAGAAAAGTTTTGAAGAGGGTGCATGATGGTATGGAGGTAATTGCGAGTGCGAGGGAGTTCCATAATTTGGCTATGGTGCAAGAGAATAGTGCTTCACCAGCAGAGTTATTGGCTTTAGTGATCTGCAAGTGATTTTTGTTGCTGGATCTTAGTGGTTTGGTGGTGTGATAGGGTTGGTGTAGATTCTGGAGGGATGGGACATTTAGTGAATGGTTTACTAGTTTGTGGGCGAGTGAGAGTTGATACCATTGAAGGAGGTGAGGGAGTTCAAGCCAGCCCAGTTCAGCAAGTGAGAGACAGTGGTGACTACGGTAGGATGCCCCTGTGGCGAATTTGGCAATTTTGTTGTAGCAGGTCTCTAGCTTGTTTAGATTGCATTGCCTTATGTTGGTATATATTGGAGAGGCATAAAGTAGGGTGGAGATAAGGTGGGAATTTGCTATTGAAATCTTTGCTGCTTTGGTGAGAAGATGCTTATTTCTTTATAATGCTCCTAGTTTTTTGTGGACTTTTTTATGGTCATGGATATGTGAATGTCAAATTTTAGTTTATTGTCCATTTCCACTCCTAGCAATTTGGTGTGTTCAATTGGGTATATAGTGGTGTTGTCTTTTGCTGTGATGTTAAAGTGAGAGTTGTTTTGAGTATGTTTGGTGGGTTGGAAGATGAGTAGTTTAGTTTTATTTGGGTTGAGTATTAATTGGGCATTGGATAACCAAGTTTCAACAGAGGAAAAGGCTTCCTGTGTGACTTTTTGCAGTTTGGGTAGGGACTGGGCTGAGCAGATGATGGTCGAGTCATCTGCATATTGTATGAGTGTGCCATGTGTGGTGGCAGCGGCTAAATTATTTGTGAAAACAGAGAAGAGTAGGGGTCCAAGGATGGATCCTTGGGGAACCCCTATGGAGACAGGTAGTTGGGAGATATGTCATTCTGCCATACAACGGATTGTTGGCGGTCAGACAGGTTACTCTGAAACCAGGTTTAAGGACTGGGTGGGAGTTTTATGGTTAGGGTCAAGGTTTTGGGATTGTGAGAAGGATAGGTTATTGAGGACAGAGATAAGTTGTTTGTGTGGGACCATGTCAAATGCTTTAGATAGGTTTAGGAAAGTAGCAGAGGAGAGATAGCCATTGTTTTTATGCTGAAGGATAGTGTTAGTAAAGGAGAGTAAGGCAGTGGTGGTGCTATGGTTTGGTCGGAAACCATGCTGAGTACTGGAAAGGAGGTTGTTAGTAAGGAGGTAGTCTGAGACCTGAGAGTGTATGCATCTCTCTAGTATTTTGGAGAGTGGAGAGAGAATAGCTATAGGGCGGTAATTGGTTAGTTCTGTGGAGGGTCCGCCTTTGTGGAGGGGAATTATATGTGATACTTTCCACAGTGTGGGAACATAACTTTCTGACAGAGATTGGTTAATCAAGATGGATACTGGGTAGGCCAGAGCATCAGCTGCGATTTGTAGGTATTCACTTGGGAGGTTGTCTGCCGCTAATTTGGTGGGTTTAAGTTTAGTTAAGAGTTTTTTGTATGTTGGAGGTAGGTACAGGAGAAAAAGAGAAGGCAGTGGGGAGATTAGTAGTTGAAGGTGTGGGTTGGAGGGGGGGTTGTGTTGTTTAGCTAGTAATAGTATGGTTTGTGTGAAGTGTGTGTTGAATGAGGTAGCAATATTTTCTGAGGAGTGAGGGATGTTAGGAGGAGGGGTACTGACTTTACCTGGGTGGAGGATGGAGTTTATGGAGGACCAGAATTGTTTGGGGCTGTGTTCAGAGGAGTCTAGGGCAGACTGGTGGTATTGAAATTTTTCCTGTTTTATTAGCTTTTTGACTCTATTGCATACGTCTAGGAATTTCTGTCTAGTTGAGGGGGTCTTGGTTTTGCGCCACTACTCCCAGGCTTTATCCCTGTTTTTAATTTCTGACTTAGTGGTTTTCTGTAGCCATGGGGAGGGTTGTGCTTTGATTCTGGAAAGTCTTATGGGGTCATGGTAATTAAGGATGCTCAGGAAGGTAGTATTAAAAAATTCAACTGCGTCATCAAGACTGAGGTACTTTAGAGGATGCCAGTTACATTCTTTGAGGGATGAGATGAATGTTTTTTTTTCTTTTTTTTTGGGAGGTGAGCCTAATAATAAAAAAACTACTAATATGTTATAGCTGAATATGCTGCATAGCAACAGAAGAACAAAGAGTAGGAGGACTATCCCCTTTTAATCAAGATAACTCCACACAACTAACTGCTGTGGGATGTAGTTTTACACATATTACATGTCATAGATGCCAATAGTTTGTAACTTCAAACTCTGAAGTAATTCATGTTTGCTTATCGAAGTACACTGAATTACACTGAATTAAAGTACTACAGCAGTAATTAGTAGCAGAAAAGGATCCAGTATTTCATGTGTATACGCTCATTGTTTAGATTTGTCCTCACAGCCACACAGATGAGTAATAGTGTTGTTTCTCAATAATAAGTTAATAATAAAAGTGTAACTATGCAGCTCTTTTTAACAAAACATCTATTACTCACTCCCATAAAAGCATTAAACTTATCCACATTGATCAAAACTGAATGGCATACCTTGAGGCTCAAGTTCTTCAGCATATGACAGACTTATAAGGAATCTGAGAAGCCTGACTGAAGCAAAACACCTGTCCTTTTATGTACTTAAGATCCACATCTCACATATTCTTTAACAATGCACAAGAAAAGACAAAAAAGTGGTCTCATGAGGAACCTTCCTATGAACAAAATGGAGATAGAGATAGTAGTTGTTCCACTGTCTGTTAAACTGGTCCAAATATGTTGTCAACATGATAGTAACAGTAGTGTGTTGTCAACATGATAGTAACAGTAGTGTGGTGTCAACATGATGGTAACAGTAGTGTTAAGAAGTTCATGGCACACCCACTATCTTACTTGTAAGAGTATTGAGAGACAATGCAGTTAAAGACTATTCTCCACCACCCAGAACAAATAGTGTGATG
This sequence comes from Protopterus annectens, assembly GCF_019279795.1. NCBI lineage: Eukaryota > Metazoa > Chordata > Ceratodontiformes > Protopteridae > Protopterus > Protopterus annectens. The sequence goes on along the minus strand of NC_056730.1, from coordinate 831,477,554 downwards.
TACTGGTTTTGCTTCAATCAGGCTTCTCAGATTCCTTATATGTCTGTCATATGCTCAATCACTGAAAGGGGTAGCTTGAGGCTCAAGTTCTTCAGCATATGACAGACCCTGTTTTGGGGTACAATGCCTATCATGCATTCAGGTCTATTGGTAACAACAGGGGAGTACCCACATTTATTTATAATCCTATTGTCTCTCTACCTCTAGTTCCATATGATGCATATCTGGCACTGGCTGAGTTCCCAGTAACATTCAATAAAATTAATTAACACATTATAGCCAGTTACAGAATCTCATCTCCAGCCTTTTTAAAGTATGTGGAATACATTCACTGTTTAGAAAAGTTAACCATCACACCAAGTATGCTTCTTATGATTTCATTTCATTTCTGATTTCAGCTATCCATACATAAACTGAAACGTATACTACCAACAACAAATATATACAGAGATTTCTGGACTTTGCATATGGCAGTACACTTGATTAGTCTGTCCTAATACCTGTCAGAGATGTCAGTCTTCTAGATTTTGTCCTCACAAAATTTATTTCCAAATTACACCACCCCAGATGTTATCTCTCTCATAGAAAAAAAGTAGCTGTGACTGTCTCCCTGGAAACCTGCAACCATAGTTCTCAACCTTCCAGATTTTCACAGACTGTTCAGATTTTTACCTCATATTTTTGGTCTATTCCTCATAAAACTTGTGGTTTTCTAGCAAATCACTGAGGACTGAATTAATTAAATAATGGTATACATTTGCTAACCTTCTGTTATTCTTGCAACTTTCTATGTTTATAAGAGCAATATTTAAAATCTGCCCTATTACTGAGCCTTTGTCCCACCATTATTTTATGCTACATCCAGATTTCTTGATCTAAGAGCTTGAGGTATGCCTGCAGCATGTCACCTGATTATTCCTTTACTTTCTGGGATTAATCCAAAGCGTGTTACGGAGAATTACTGATCTTACTGATAATCACAAAGTGGTGCAGTTGCCTAACAAACCCTGCACCTCAGGTACACCTACACATTTGAATTTTGGATAAGTGAGGCACTTGTGCCAGGCTGCTATAAGCATAAGGGCAAGTTTAAAATTAAACCCATACTGTGAAACCCTCACATCAGCAAACTGCAAGAAAAAAAGAAAACCTACTGGTCATCTATAAAACACACCCACTTCATCATTATAGAAGGGATTTAAAACTGGTAAGAAGTCCCTCAAGCCTACCATTAGGAAGTGCAAGGCTGGCTATGCATTCAGGCTTGTGAACTATCCAAAAGACAACCATATGAAATTCTTCAGTTATATTAGCAATTTTGTATTGTACTTCTCATTAATTGTACCCCCGTCTTCATCCCTAATGATATTGCTAATATTCTTGCTGACAAATTCGATTCCATCTTCTCCCTACCCACAATCCAACTACCCCATTCCCCTATCCCATATAATGCCACCTTTGGCGTGTACCTCATTAATACCTAAACTAACTCAAAAAGCCAAAATGTTTCTTCACCAGAAATTCTCAGGTCTTAGTAGCCTTATCCACTCTGACAGGTTAAAAGGCCTATGTTTCATCTCAGTCATGTATTGACCCTGATAGGTCATTATTGTTTAGCCTTCAATGCTATGAATGACCAAGCACTTTTTAATTCATTCACCTAAACAGAAACAGTGATAAGGCAAACACCTGCTCTAGAGACATAATTCTATACCACAATATTAGCAATCAAAGCTGCTGTGATAGCCACCTAACCCTACTAACCCCCATTTCTGGAGCAGGCCACCTTTACATATCAAATAGAATACTCCCCTACCAACCTTTAAGGATAGACTAGATTATAGGATTATGACTGCAAATTTACATTGGGGAGAGGTGAGGAAATCTACTTAAATGGGAACATTATTAATCTCAAACACAGGATCACATGGCTGAGCTTCTTGATGGTCTCTTTTGCCATGAGCTTAGATAGAACCTATGAACCTCTAAATCACGGACAGTGCAGTGGTGCGGTGGTTAGTGTTGTTGTCGTCTCACAACAAGAGGTTCTCCAGTTTGATTCTCAGCTGGGTGCCTTCTGTAGTCTGCAGGTGCTCCAGTTTCTTTCCACATTACAAAGACATGTTTGGAGTGTTTCTCACTGGGCCTCTGCTCAAAATTGGCTTGGTTCCAAGTCAGACTTTCCTGGTAAACAAATGTTAAATAAAATAAATAAAGTATAAAAACAATGAATCAAAGTATAATGCACATACTGAATAGCCTACAAAGGGTTTTACATTTTCTCTTCTAAAAAGAGGGTGATGTAGAATATTATTAAGAAGTTAGAAGTAATACGGGATAAGTTGTACCTGGATGAAATCTTAGTATTTGTGAATAACCAGGCAACATCTGTTTGTTTCTGTTTCTCATATAGCTGCAGGCTTTATCAATTAGCATGACATGCTCTAGTTATAAGTCAAGGTGTGGGAGATAAACAATGATGCACACTTCTAATATGAAAAGGACTACTGAGGTTAAGATTCAAAAGTTTTAATCAGGTGCTTCTGAAAAAAAATAATAAGTTATTGTTATGGTACTCTTCACCTTGTCTCTCAGATTCCCTTAAATTAGAGCAATACAGGGTTGTTTATCTATGTATAAGAAAGTGTGCTACTTTTAAACTGCATCTAGTTGTAAATAAAGGCTAAAACAGACTCTTGAGAAAGATGCATCCATTTAAAAATCTAACATCTTCCTCATTTCTAGTTGACACCTTTCAGCTCATAAATTAATTGATTGTGCTTGCCAGCACTTTTTGTTAATGTCTCATAAAAAGCACCTTGAGTTTAAGCTGTTTTAGGTATTTTATTAGAGATATATAACTGAATGAGATTTGGTGACCTAGGATGTTATTAAATGTTCTTGATCATTAGTGCAAGAGTACTGAAGCTAATATTTTTAAACTGAGCTAAAGAATCCCGCACTAAAACTGGTGGGTTAGTTTGAATATAGTTAGTTCTTTCTCAGGGAACTGTCAGTATCTTACAGGAGTACTTGAGGATGAAATAAATCCACAACACACTGTTACATGCTTATGGGATATCACTAATTCCTGGCATTCAGATATTAAGTTCTAGTTACAAGGTCAGGGTTTAAAGTCTGTGATCTTTAATACCAGGCCTATTTATTTTTTTAATTGAAAAGTAAAAAAGCTATACAATGTCTTACTAGACTACTGGTTCTTTGAAGTCCAGAAGCAGTTGTAAGATTGAAGAAAAAACTACACTAGTGTTTGTGCTGAATGGTTGCAAGAGGTTTATAAATGGCTATACTCTTATTACGTATTCACAAGAATAAATTCATGAAAAAATTAGAAGGCATTAAAAGATTCAAGCTGCCATCATTTTCATAGGTAGTTCTTCTCCATTTTCTTAGCAGTTAGAACTAATTTGTATTTTGTTAGAAGATGGGTGGGTGTAGAAAAACATGTTCATAATTTAATCTAAACACTGATTGTGACAATGTGAAGTTTTGCCATGTGTAACATACTCTAGTATAGTTAGCTGGAGTTTTTAAAATAATTCTGTGTGATTTGACTACCACACTGACTTGTATAGATGTTTATGTTAAAAATGTATCAACAGTGTTGTTACAACTGATTACATTTTTATGTTTAAACAAAGAATTCTGAAAGGGGAAGAGTAGAATTTTTTTAAATTGTTCTATAATTTTCAAATACTGCAACAGATCTTAGAAAAGCTCTTAATGTGTATTGTGACTGAGCAGGTGATCAAATGTGATGTCATTCTATGACCAGCACTGAAAGGATGGAACTCTCACAGCAGCTTGTTTTGTTTTCTTTGGAACCTGATATAAAGATCTCTGACAGTTATCACAATCAGTTCATTTGAGTTAGTTCAGTTGTTCAGTTCAGACTGTTAGAAGCTCATCACCTTGCCTTGTGGAAGTAAGCATCTCAGTATCTAATCTTTCCTTGCTGTATTAATTAATTTAGCTAGGGAACAGTTATTCTTTAGTCAGTCAGGAAGTACATTGAGATTAGTTGAGTATTGTTTTTCTGCATCTGTTTGAATCTGTCCAACTGTGTTATTTTTATTTCTCCTGTGATTGAAACTCTGCTGTTATTATACTTAGTATTCTCATGTTTTCTACTTCATTATTTATTATTACATATTTTTCTACCTTTTATTGTGGCTGGTCTTCTAGTAAATACTTTTACATCTTGAGAGTACTTGTGCTTATTTTAGTGATGCCTTGGCCACTCCAAAAAGCCTATCTGCTTTGGTTACACTCTGCCATTTATGTTAGTATTGATATTACTCAGTATACATAAATACCCTTATAAGAGCATGAGAGTGGTTGACTGGTGGCAGCGAAGCTACCTTATAGTCTGGGCAGAAGGGGTACAGTTAGAAAATCTGTACCAGGCTTTCCCAAGAGTGCGTACATGTGAAAATCAAATACTCAGGTGTGGGTGTGTCAGCTACTTGAAACTGAGACACAGTGCTCTTATTTGTGATTTGTACAGACAGACACTCCGGTCCCAGGTGTGAAGCATGTTCCCTGTTTGCTCTTGGGGTAATTGTGCCTGATGCATATAGCTGCATCTTAAAATAGCATGTAAATCTATTCCTGTTTTAGTGATCGACTCTTACAGGTGTTGGTCTGTAATGCGTCTCCTTGATTACTGACCCGGTGTTAAGACAGGCCATCATACTGATAAATAAATGGAACTAGGTAGAGCTGTGTAGCATTACCTTGGCACCGGGAAACAACACAATTAGATTTGTTTATCTGTAAGTATAAATAAGGGAGGACCGAAAACTGACCATTGAGGAACATGTAGGTTTGGTTTTACTATATTCAGACATGATATTATGGAGTTAAATTTACTGAAAATTAAAACTAATATACTATGCTTACCAGTTAGCCAGTTGTCACCTCCTCTTGTACCACTACAGGTGAATATAAAGCACATGTTCCAAAAAATCTTCTTACTTCCACTGCTGCATACCATGATGTGGGGGTGTCCATGTCTAAACAATTGACTTATAAATATGCAACATCCAAGGTCACACTATCGTAAAGAAAAGAATTTGCAGTTAATCTATTTTGTTCATGCTTGTCCAAAATCAGAGGATGCATATTTAGATACTGAAAATGTGGTGTGATGCCTCAATATCAGATGTCACAGCTCTCTTGTAAAAAGCAGGTTAATAGTCAGTATTTACACACACACACACACACACACACACACACACACACACACACACACACACACACACACACACACACACACACACACGCACAGATACCCTTGATGCAGTAGACAAGTATAAAAGTTATATAAGCTGCCAAACTCTAAATCCAGTAGAGATAATTTATTGATTAAATAAAGGTATGCATTTTTGTCCTCAAACTACAATGATACTTCATCAGATCTGTTAACTAAAGATGATGCTTTTAAATGTATTTATATATATATATATATATATATATATATATATATATATATATATATATATATGTATATATATTTTTTTTTTTTTTTTTTTTACTTTGGGTAACTCATTGCAATTAAAAGCAAAACAATCACATTAACACAATGAAGCTTTTTCCAATCCAGGAAAAATGTCTATAAAGAAAGATCTTTTTTTGTGCTGTTAACTGTTTAATATAACCAAATGCGTGAAATGTTGAAAGTAAATATTTATCAGCTGAACACTGACAGAAGAACTGTGCATCATTCCTTGGTAGCCAACCCTCATCCCTCAGTAAATCATCTGCTGTACATGTGTGTGTGTGTGTGTGTGTGTGTGTGTGTGTGTGTGTGTGTGTGTGTGTCTGTACGCAAAGGTCAAGGACTGCAGATAAAGTTGTACAGGTTTTTAGGCAATAAGACATTACTGTACAATTTATTATATATGCAGTTCTCAGGAAGTTTATATATTATTTAAGTATTTCATAAATAGCTGTCAGCAAATTGATAGACAAAGCCTGTGGGATATGAAACAGGCTATTAAAGTATTACTACTAGATTTTTCTCCTTTGGAGGTTTGTTTTCTCTAGCTTGGCAAATTTATATCCATTGGGCTTCATTCACGTCTTAAGATGACTCTGTTATAATTTGTGAGACTGGGTAGAGCCAATGAGATGGATGGAGTACACCCTATCTATTTATTTGTTCACATGCTTTTTGTTGATTGGGTTAGTCCTGCTAGGCAAGTGCCTCTTTTCACGGGAGACTTGAGATGGTATTTATACTGATAAGGAGAAATTTGGCCAGAACACAAATCTTTCTGATAATGTGGGATCGACATCCACTTGAACCACCACCGACTCAACCAGATGATACTTTGATAAAATGTCTCATCCAAAGAATATGCAATTTCATATTTACTCTGTCATTAAAGTAATCCCACAAGGCATAGTATTTGTCTGAAAACACGTTTGATAGATTTCAATTACAGGAACAGATAGCATACTGTTAGTAACATTCTACTGTATTAATCCAACTCCAGTGGAAAATTAATGGATATTTTGCTACAGTACACCATATTCTGCATTGTAAATTTTTGGTAAGCAGTTAAAGATCAAAACGAATCGTAATTTAGACAGAAGTTGCTAGCAAGGAAAGTTATGACTTTTTTTTTCTGCCAACTCATCCTGTTATGACCAGACTCGTGCAAAACCAGATCTTTTATGCATAACGTCAAGGTTGTGTGTGTGTGTGTGTGTGTGTGTGTGTGTGTGTGTGTGTGTGTGTATGTGTGTGTGTGTGTGTGTGTATGTGAAGGTTGTGTGTGTGTGTGTGTGTGTGTGTGTGTGTGTGTGTGTGTGTGTGTGGTGCACTTATGTGCATATGTGTGAGAAATTCAAGGGGAACTCTAACTGCAAGTGTCCATTTTATTCTCATGCTTCGGCAGACTTTTTGTCTGTTTCCCAAGAAAAAGTCCTGAAACATGAAGATGCATCAGCGAATAATCATGCCTAGCTTTCCTTCCATAACTGTCACTTACTAATTTTGAATTCATTAAAAACTGCCTATAGGAATCACAGAACGGCATGCCTTATCACCTGCTATATTATGCTCAATGAACATGCCTGAGCAGCCTACAATTCAATGCCATTTTGGGAGTTAAACTTTACTGTTCATAACTACCTAAGTAAGGCTAGTTAAAGAAGTGATTTTTGCCAGCACAACAGTTTAGTAGGCCTTTTTTATAGTATCCATCAAGGTGAATTGAAATAATGCTTCATACAGAAGGAGAAGAGGCAATGCTTCTTCTGGCATAGTCAATGAAGTTGTTCAAATGCAGAATAACAACTGCTTGGGCACGTTGATAATCTTTACTGTCATGCACCTTCTGTTTTCATCTGTCATATCTTACATATCTGCTCATAAAAGTATTTATAAACTATAAAATTATTTTTGACTGTTATTTTCCTTTGATCAAGTGTGGCATCTTCCACTTAGCTACGAATTATATAAATATCATGTGCTGTGCAATCCACTCTTTTATCTAGGTCTTATTCATATTGTTAGATTTTCCTTTAGTTACACATTTAATGCCTTCTGAATAATAATTTCAAATTAAGACCCTTTCTATCCTTGCAAGAAAACCTGCTTCTAGTTTGTAAGTGACTCAACACATCAGCATATGTCCTATTATATATATTACCTCTCCTCTGATATATGAGTAAAAAGGTCACACAGAAAAAACAATCAGTTAAAAAACAAACGAAAAATCTAGCAAAGCTAGCCTTTCACTTTGTGATTCCTTAAACCTCTTGTATTAGAGGTGACATGGGAAGGGAAAGGATAATTTGAATATATCCCATGTTGCCTCTAATACAAGATCTTCGTTGCTTTTTACAAACTGTCTCGCTATGTTAAACTCATTTAACATAGTGAGACAGTTTTAAAAAAGCAACGGAGAATCTCCATTGCTTTTTTTAAAGCTGTCTTGCTATGTTAAACTCGTTTAACATAGTGAGTCAGTGTGAAGCAACGGAGATCTTGCGTTCTCCATTGCTGTAAAAAAAGAGTTATAGTAATGGAAAAAGTCCGGGTGACCGGACCTTTTACCATTACTATAACTCAGATTTACAATGTGCACGCTAACAAATCAGCGTGCGCGTTTTTGAATATTAATAGGGGGCCGTTGTATAATGATAGTTATTCTATGTTTGAAAATAAGAGAATTTCTGCAATTTGATCACAAGTAAAATATGATGGGTAGAGATTGTAGTGTGTGTGTGTGTGTGTGTGTGTGTGTGTGTGTGTGTGTGTGTGTGTGTGTGTGTGTGTGTGTGTGTGTGTGTGTGTGTGTGTGTGTGTGTGTGTGTGTGTGTGTGTGTGTGTGTGTGTGTGTGTGTGTGTGTGTGTGTGTGCTCATGTGTCTGTGAACAAACTTTCAATGACTACTTTCAGGCAATTTAGATGTACCCAATCCGAAGGTATTAACTGGGCCATCAGAGGCTTGATTTTTGTAAAAAAGGATGGCCATGTTTAATTGATATGGCTTCAATGCACACAAGGTTAATCAAATTGGTTTAACTGAAGATGATGCATAAATAAATAAATACCCCTTTGTTAACCATGTTGGCTGACTACAGATACAATCCCTTTTCAGGGGTGACTTGTGAGCAATGTCTGGGTAACTAACTTATGTAAAGACACATGGTGGGCAAATAGTGCCTGAAGGAATCAAACTCTGTACCAGAGGAGCCACAGCTCACAGCCTTAACCCTCTATGACAACGGCCAAAATGTACTATGGTATAACGAGAAAGATCAAGCAAATGTAGAGGCAATGGAATGTCTCCTTACCTATGGCTGCACAAACTCATAGCTATGATATTTAGAGATGGAAGGGTGTATGAAGGGTACCATGCATAGGTCTCAACCACTTAAGAGGCCAATGTGGAACACAGACCCTAGCAATGTGTGACAAACAAATATGTCAAATATGGAACACCCTATTTTCTCACTGGGCAAAAACACACAATTTCCATGGGACCTGGTTGATGTCGGCCTTATGCCAGAAGTACTAAGTTAATGAATACTGTACATTTTTAAAAATCAGTAGGGCACACATGTCAAATAAAATAAAGTCGGCAGAAACCATTGATAAAATGCAATATACTCAGTAGCAAATAGTTACATAACAATATTCAAGTGCAACTATTAAAAAAATGCTCTTCAGCACCTGCTTTTCCAACCCCATCCACATTTTCTCCCAACTTAATCCATTTACTCAACCAATCAAGGACAAATCAGAGCAGAATCAGGAACAAATAAAGAATTAGTCTGGCACATTTTGAAATATTTCTACCATTACTTTGAGCATTGACAAAATAAGAGAATTAAGCAATAACCCACGTTTGGGTGTGGGTAATGCTAGATTTACCTATGGTTGGTGTGGTTTGGTCACGAGGGCAAAGCCCGAGTGGCCAAACAAAGACAACTGTGGGTAAATCCAGCATTACCCACACCCAGAAGTGGGTTATTGCTATTAAACAATGACATTATTCAAGAAAAAAATACTTACTTTTCTTAAATAATGGCATTGTATAATGCCTCTGTGCTGCTTTTCCACAGCTGTCTGGTATTCTGAAGCAGTTCTGATGTACTGCGCATGCGTATACTTATGCAGTACATCAGAGCTGTGGGTGGAAGCAACGGAGAAAGCAAGATCTCTGTTGCTTTTTACAAAGTGCCTCGCCATGTTAAAGGATTTTAACATAGCGAGACAGCTTTAAAAAAAGTAATGGAGAAAGGAAGATCTCCGTTACTTTTTTTAAAGCTGTCTTGCTATGTTAAACTCCTTTAACATAGCGAGACAGTTTCTAAAAAGCAATGTAGATCTTGCGTTCTCCATTGCTGTAAAACAAAAAAAAAAAAAAAAAAAAAAAAAGACTTTTACTAATGAAAAAAGTCTGGGCGACCGGACCTTTTTCCATTAGTATAAGTCTTTGATTTACAACGTGCACGCTGTCCAATCAGCATGCACGTTTTGGAATATTAATGGGAGGTTGTTGTATAATGTGAATTAATACACACTTTCTGAAATAAAACATTTATAACTTGTCATTATTTATTAAATGTAACCCTACCTTTTCTCCAAAAGTAACCAGCATAGCTCTCAATGAATTAGGGACAAATTCAGATATAATCAGGGACACTTAAAATATTATTGCTATTAACCTGAGACATTGACAGGATACAAAATATGAATATACATTTTCAGAAATAAATTTATAATTCTGATTGTTGCAATTTAAGTGTAATTCGCCAGCTTTTCTCCAAAAGTCACCACTTTTAGGAAGGATTAAAGGGGACAGAGCTAACATTGGAGTCAAAATCAGACACTGGTCAATACATAAGTAAAATAAGTAAAGTTAGGTGAATAAAAAGAATAAATAACCAAACACTGACACGTAGTTATTCAAGTCATATGTATAGTTCTTATGTCAACAAAAGGTGGCATTGGCAAACCTGGTGTGGGTTTTGATTCTGTCTAGGATATCAGAAAGTATTCACATGAAGGAACTTAAGCTTACATGAAAATATTATCAACATTAGTAAGCTACAAACTGTAATGAACAGTCACAGAACTCATATTATTATTATTATTATTATTATTATTATTATAATATCTATCTATATCTATATTATATTATATATGAAAGAATTGGACCGGAACACCAAAGGCAGAGGTGTGTCCATATTCATTAAGGATATCCACACCTCCAGGCTAGTTGCTCAGTATAATCCAGCCGAGGTTATCAAAGTGCAACTAACTCTGGGCAAAACTGCAATCCAAATTGTAGCATGCTGCAGATCACCGACCATGCCCAAGGATTCCCACTCCTCTTTTCTTGATGTACTGGAAAATATTAGGGTTCAACCAAACACCCTAATAATGGGCGATTTCAACTACCCCACCATTAAATGGGAAAACTACTCATGTACCAACTCCTTCGCTCAACGCTTTCTGGAATTCATAAACTCCAATGCCCTGGATCAACTTATCCACACCCCCACCAGGGGCAACAATATCCTAGATCTAGTCATTACTAATATGAGTGACCGGTGTTCCACAACTGAAGTCAACGCCTCATTGGTTCGATCTAACCATAAGCTAATTACCCTAGATATCCACATCCTGTCTCCACCCCCCATTAAGGAAACCATGGTAAAAAATTTCTCCAAAGCCAACTTCATGCTTCTTAAGACAGAAATGGTGAACTTCATGACACCCATCCAGATGGACAATACAGTTACGACTACTGAATCCTACACAATTGCACTTTATAAGCACTTACACGAGTGCATGGATCATGCTATCCCAAACAGAACCAAGACCCTATCCTCCAAAAAAAGGAACCCAGTCTGGTAGTCCCCTGCCATAAACAAACTGTACAACAGAAGGAAGAAACTCTTGCAAGAGAAAGTAAAATCCCATGAGTGGAGGAGCTCCCTAGTCAGCCTCAGTAAGAAGCTGCAATCCCTGATAAAATCCTCCAAAGCTAGTTACGAAAACAAAATTGCCACTGATTCTAAAGACAACCACAAAGCATTCTATAGCTATGTCAAGAATCTCAATGGCAACACTCAGATCTGCTCTGAGTTACAGCACAATGGCACTAAATAAACAGACCCAACTGATATTGCCAACATCCTGGAAGATAGGTTCGGTGCTAACTTTACCCCCCTCTCACCCCCTAAAGAGCCATCTCTATACTGGAAGAATGCAAAGTTCCTGTAATCATGGCTGCACAGGTAAAAACCACACTCTCCAAAGCCAAGAACACAGCATCCATGGGACCAGACAACATCCCAGGCTGCGTTCTACATGAACTACAGAACGAACTGGCACCCCACCTAAGTACCATGTTCAATCATAGCCTCACCTGAGGCTTTGTGCCTGCTGAATGGTGCACAGCAACGGTTATCCCACTCCACAAGTGGGGAGCCACCATGGACCCCGGGAACTACCGCCCCATTAGCCTGACGAGCCTGGTCTGCAAAGCCATGAAACATATCATCACGGAACTTATAAACAAAGACATTGGTAATCTCCAAACTCTGGATCCCACCCAGTTCGGGTTTGTAAAAGGCAGATCATGTCTCCTAAACCTGAAAGACTTCTTTGAAGCAGTCACCAAAGCCATAGACAATGGTAAGGTGGTTCACTCAGCCTATCTAGATCTTGCCAAGGCTTTCAACACCATCCGCCACTCTGGAATTATAGATAAACTCACTAAACTAGGTAGAAATCCCTATGTCACAAGATGGGTTGCCAACTGGCTCACAGACAGAACCCACACTGTGAAAGTAGCAGACTCCAAATCTGACTTCAGACCAGTGACAAGTGAAGTACCACAGCGTTCAGTCCTGGGTCCTCTCCTGTTTGGTATCTACTTCTCTGAAGTACAGGCTAACACAGAAGGTCTTTAGCTAATGAAGTTCGCAGATGACTGCAAACTAGGAGCCATAATCGAAACTCCTAATGATGTGGACATCCTACAAAAGAGCCTCACTGAGACAGATGCCTGGTGTCAAAGCCATGGCCTCAAGCTCAATGCCAAAAAATAAATTGTCAACCCCTTTGGTAAAAACTCTGTACCCATGAACAACAACATAGGCGGTAGTATACTTAACACTGAAAGTCTGATAAGAGACCTTGGGACACAGGTGGACAGTAGTCTCTCGTTTGATAATCACATCACCACAGTAGTCAGGAAATCCTTCTACGTGGCACACCTCATCACAAAAGGTTTCTCATCCAGAAAAAAAGAGGTCATTGTTCCCCTCCACTCATCACTCATTAGACCCATTATAGAGTACAACGTCCCTTTTGGTATGTACCTCACAAGACATCTACAACAACTGGAAAGGCCACAGAAATACCTCACAAAGAGGATTACCAGCCTCAAACAGATGTCCTACGCAGACCGTCTCAAAAAACTCCAGCTTTACTCCGTCACATATCGCCTACTCAGAGGTGATCTCTGCCTTACATACAAAGTTATGTCAAACCCAGAGCTGTTGGACATGCTCCACTTAAAGAAATCCCAATCCCACCAAGCTACATGCTCTAGGGACCTAAACCTTGTCACCACAATAAATAGAACATGCCGGAGGGATAGATTCCTGTCCCAGAGACTTCCCATACTCTAGAATAAACTACCTATCTATATCAAACAAAGCTCCTCATTAGCACTCTTCAAGAAAAATCTTGATGATTAAATGGGAAAATAGGAAATTCACCCCGGGGATCAGCTCTGTGGCTCTGCTCGACAGTGGCACAGGAAAATAATTTTCTTGGGTGGCATAAGCCAGGGTACCTTTTTGGCTGGGCTTGTATAGGCCCCAAGGCCGATAGCCTAGTACCTACCTATGAACCTATGATAATCAGCAAAGTACTACATTATTTCTGCAAGGAGAACATTTTAACTTTTGGCTTATAGTTGTAGTTCATTTGCATCAGAGTCATAGCTCTAGGTAAGGATCAATGAACTGAGGGAGCATGGCAGTCTTGTGCAATTGTTTATTAAGGCACGTGGCCATAACCCCTTAATGCCATAGTTGTTCATTAACTAGCAAGTAACATAATGCACTTTGTACAGCAAGCAATCCAAACGGGTTAGCAACAACTAGCCTTTAAACTGGTTACAAAACATAAGGCAGAGCTACTGAAATCATGTTGTTGGTTACAATATTGAAAATATGAGCATCCAAATCAAGTACATAGACATCTGATGCTTCAGTATCCAGTTTGCAGATTCCTGATCACCCAAGCACTCTGGATTGTACAAAAAATGTGGACTACCTTTCACTGTGGCTGTCCAGTGCTACGTTATAACAGTGTCCAATAGCCAATTAAACTACTCCAGAGACATCTGAGCATGCAATAAAGAAGGAGTGTTCTCTTGGCCAGTAAAGCACAACATTTTGCTGGACAGAACATAGGAGGCAGGGAGTGCAGCACTGAGCATGTAATGGGAGGGAGAATTGTATAGTCATGCACAAAAAAGTTCACTCATAAAATTTTTCTTGAAAATGCAACTTCCTTGACAAAAATAGCATAGCAGAACCATGGCTGCAAAATGCATAATGGTGGAACAGTGGGCTGAAATGATCACAAATGCGGAGCTTTTCCACGTAATCTGGAGCACTTGGCTGCTCAGGAACCATGTGGGCTTATTCACAACAAAAACTCTTATTTTTTGATTTGTTATAATTGTCTACATTGTTCTTTTGCCAAATTTGTATTTATTTGCAGTATGAAATTTGATAAATCAAGGATTTACTATTTACTCTGTTAAAAATTATAGTAATTGTTTCTTGATCACAGTTCACACATGGACATGGATTTTCAGGGCCTGCACATATGTGTGTATGTTTGCATGTGTGCATATATGTGTGTGAACATGTCAATTTTTTTTGTTTGCATGAATGTATGCGTGTGTGTATGTGCTGTGTATATGTTCGCATACATATACATGTATGTGTGTGTGTGTGTTTGCACGTATCTTAGTGCGTGTGTGTGTGTCTTCCCTGAGCTCACTTTAAGACACCTGTGTTACTCTTTGACAGGTGCACCACCCCAGTCATACTCCCCACCTGACACTGTCCCCAGACCGGGTCGCACCTGGACATCTGGGCTCTTGGAGCCAGAAGTGAGAGTCCCGGTGGGGCTCACTCCCCCATCTCACCGGGTAAGTGAAAGTGTGTGCCTGTGTGTCCATATGCATTGCAATATGCCCTGGACAACTTCAAAGTGTGAGATGCAAGTATATACTGAAGCAAGGTATGGCACTCAGAGATGAGTATGTACCTAAGAGTCTAAGTATAATTCATGACAGCTTTACGTACTCTTTAATACCTATGTGTTGTAGAATCTCTCACCTCTAGCAGCCTGCAAACTTGCTTGCATTCTACGTTATTTTCCAAAAAGTCAGCTAAAAAAGCATAAGATAAACAAATGTAAATATTTTGTGAACAATTAAAGCTTTTAAATCTCCACAAAATATGAATGTTATAAGTATTCTTTACAGTGATAAAAGTCACTTAATCAAATTTCTTCCATAAATACAATGTATTATAATGCACACAAACCCAAAATTATATTTATTGTAAACCTTCACAAGCAAGTTGTCATATCTTGTACAACCTAGCCATATATTGTTAGAACATTTTGTTATCCATATATAAGCTTTTATATGAAGAAATTCCTCTCTGAGTGCATATTTATGGAGATATTTAAAGAAATATGAAAATATAATGCATAATTATATAATATCAGTAATTGTGAATGTCTCTCAGTATGTGCAATGTACAGTGCAAAAATCAATAACAGCTTTCTTCAGCATCTAAGGTTTCACCTAATGTTATATAATAGTTTGTAAGCCACTTGGTTTTGAAGTATTATGTACATATAGAAATATTGCTTATTTTCATAATTACTATCAACTAGAAATATCTCTAATATAGTATAATATACACTGACAATGAATTTTACTGTCTGCCACCATGGCATTTCACACCATGCCCCTCAATAGCATGTAGGTCACCTGGTTATAAAAACATGTACATAAATATGACAATATGAAAAATAAGTGGCAAACAGTGATTAATTTCTCTTCTGCAGGACAGCATGCATTAACAATCGTAGTTTCATTTTGTTAAGTCTGTGCTCTTTCTAACATACCTCACAACTGCACCAAATTACTTGGTATTTACCTAATTTTGGGGACCAAATAATGGGGTGTCATGATTTCTGAGTGGCACCCCTTAATTTCTGAGTTTCTTGGCTGTTTTATTTGAATTTGCTTTTTCCAGCTTTTTGAGCTTATGTCATACGTGAATATACCTGGTGGTTAGAGGTACTCATACTCAAACCCTGGACTAAAGTCCCTACCCACCACCACTTCCACAATTATGCCTCATATTTTTGTTCTGTTCCTCATAAAATCTGTAGTTTTTCGGGATATTTTTGGGAATTCAGTGAAGGATTAAATTCACTAAATAATGACAGGCATTTGAATTTCAGACTACATATTCTTCAGAGAATAAATGGTAACACAAAACCTTTTATTCTAGCAATTTTCTAAGTTTATAAGATCAGTATTTGAAATGTGTCCCTGTTTTTGGGGCTGTATTCCCCTATTATTGGCTTTGTCCAGTTTTTTTTTTTTTGTGCAAAGAGGTTGAGTGCTATGGTGAGAAGTGAGACCTGAATTCTGTATTCCCCTATTATTGGCTTTGTCCAGGTTTTTTGTGCTAGGAGGTTGAGAGCTATGGTGAGAAGTGAGAACTGAATTCACTAAATGATAGCCATGTAAGTTTCAGTCTTCCTATCTTTCAGGAAACTGCTGATTTGGCATAGTGGTATGTTGCTCTTACTGTAGTGCACATGGTCCTGGGTTCAAGACCTGGCAGTGAAATGCATGGTGGTAACAACATTTAATTCTAGCAACTTTCCAAAATTTTACAAGCAATGTTCAAAATGTGTCCCTGGTTTTTGGGCTTTTGTTCCCTCCCCAGTACATTTTGGCTTTTTCCAGATTTCTTGTGCTGGAAAGTTGAGAGATACAGTTGAGTGTTGAGTGGATTTTACAAGGAGCTTAGAGCTTCAGGGGAAGAGAAGTTTAGTTTGCTTACACAAAGTCTGCTTGCATTGTTAATAGCATAACAGGTTAAATACTTGCTTTTGATGCAGAAGGCTGTGAGTTCTACTCCCACAGTATGTAGCTGCATTTCTTATACTGTACTTTGTTGTTATACTTTTAAAGGGGGTGGGTGACACAAGTCAAGCGTGTAGCTACAGATACAACAGAAGTGAGAAAATGTCATGCACAAGGGCATGTGTGCCTCAGTGGAAAGAGCAAAAATATCATTTACCCAAATTCAGCAACAGAAAATCAGAATTATGTTATGTGCTGCATTATGAAAAAAATAATTTTAAACAAGTACAGTACATTTTCCAACATTCAAGATAAAATACATTTTTCCACTGCAGACAGTGGAGAAGCAAGAGTGGCCAGTTAACAGCACCTGGATTACAATGATAGTTTTGATGCTTCAGGATGAATGTAGGAGATTGAGTCTGTTAGTACTTGGTCTTAGACTAAAAATTGGAAGTCTTAAACCATGCAGTTTGCCTAGTTTATTTTATTGTGTATTTACAGCTATTGAGTTGGTCTGATAATACAAATCAGAGTAAGTCAAGCAAAAAAACTGAAATTGAAAATAAGTTTGAGAAGCTGTGCAAGATGCCCATGGCTTACACTACTGTCATTTTATATATATATATATATATATATATATATATATATATATATATATATATATATATATATATATATATATATATATATATATATATATATACACACACACACATACGTGTGTGTGTGTGTGTGTGTGTGTGTGTGTGTAAGTAGACTTGTAGATGTTTATGATGGAAATGTTCTGAATTGGACAGTTTTGTCATTACTGGTTCATGCATTTTGTTTCACTGACTACGGGAAAAATGTTCAAATTTAAAATGTGCTCTACGTCTAACAAGTGTACTGTATTATACAAGGAATATATTTTAATAAAGTCAGGAAGGTGTATCAAAGAACACATGTATGTTTCTTGTTTTGTGTGCAAGAGGTCTATGATTTGAAAACAGCCAAAGGTAATCTTTACCACCACTGGTCAAATGCATTTTCTTTGGATGTTTTGTAGGTTTCAATGTTGTTTCAATGAATATGAGTTTCAAGGGCAGAGAAGTTTTAATGCTAAGTCTAATTTCATTGTGAAACAGTATTGCTTTGTTTAGCAGATGTCTATTAGTGTTTGTGTATTGTGCTATAAAATGTAAATATAACATCCAAATAATCAATGTAGAATTAAAGCAGTATGTGCATTAGTGATTATGGTAAATGGGGCAAAATAGCCAGGTAATGAAACATTGGAATGGCTGCAAGGGGACTCTGGTGCCATATTTTGGTTGTATGTTCTTCAGTTTGCATTTGAAAGTGGGTATCCCACAATTCCATTGGAGTGGGTGGGGTTACATAATGATGTATGCAAATTTTATGTTAATCAGTGTATAGATTTGTACCTATTTTTCATGGGCCTTGTCCAGATGATGTTTCTAGGTTGAGAGGTATGTTTCTAATACTGACTATTATTAGCTGGTAAGTCACTTAGATAAAGAAGCCAGACCCCAAAAATTCTGGATACCATTAGGAGCTATGAGTGTGAAATGAAAGTATACAAAAATGTGCTACAGGCATGAATGGCTAAGAGCTTCCAAAAGAAATCATGAGATTATTATGCTCTTTCAGGTATAGATACTGAATGGAGGCTTCTACAGGTATTTCTCAATGATCACCTGTCAAGCTGCATTAATTGGGGTAAAAATGATGTGTACTAAGACAAAACAGCTGAAGGCATTTATTGCGAACTGAGCATATGGCCTGCTGCAAATAAACTGTGTTTATTCTCCCTGGTGAAAGGTGTAGACAACACAGAATGCAATACGTTTTTCTCCAGCTGCATCTTTGTAAAAGGCTATTGTTTTTTTAGAATTAAAAATAAAAAGCCCTGTCCTTTACCTGGCTTTAGTTTATTAATTTATAACTTTTACTAAATGAAACCTCAACCCTTTAACATAGTTAACTTTATCATGGAGCTAATTTTGCTCCCCACATATAATACAGTTCGGTGTTGAGGAACCCACTCAGCAGCTTTCAGTTTTTTCATTTCTAATTTGTCCTGCCCCAGATCATGAGCGGTCCATAATTTTTCATTTTCTGTTAAAATCTTGCATTATTTGAAAGGCATTTCTCTCAATGTAAATGTCATAACTAGATGTGCCTGCCTCTTTATGTGATTTTCCATGCACAGACTGTATCTTCCTAAAGCTAGTAAAATGGAATAAAGCACACATAACAAATACAGTGAAATGTTTTCGCACAGAGTTAACTGTTGAAGAGATCGTTTTCTGAAGAATGATGATGACTTACATTGTACTGGTATACAAAGGCATTGATATGTTCTCTCAGTTTTGGCCATTGTGCTTTTATTCATGCAGCTACCAAAAATTTAAGGCAGTATAAAATGCAGGAAGCAGCTTTTTTCTCTTCCATGACAGCTCTTTGAAGTAACAGCTGTACTTGCAGGTGAAAGAACAGAGCTGTTTGAATGGCATGAGAGTGTTAACACCTAAATAGGAATGTGACATGAGGCTTAGAAACTGCCTAATAACTACAGTGCTGAATACTTATACATAGAGATGGCATGAGAGTGTTAACACCTAAATAGGAATGTGACATGAGGCTTAGAAACTGCCTAATAACTACAGTGCTGAATACTTAACACAACCCTAAAACATTGCTTGGGAGCTACAATACTGAATACTTAAGAAAGTCTTACAATTTACTTACTTTACTATGGCCGAATATTTAAATACATAGAGAATGACTTTTTAGCAACTTACAGTTAGCAAAATCATGATAAAATAGTAACACACACACACGCGCACACACACACGCACACACACACACACACACACACACACACACACACACACACACACACACACACACACACACACAATGTAACATTCTAATAAGCCAGTGACTCAAAGCACTAATGTTCTTCATATTGATCACTGCTATATGGGGTTATATCCTACCAACGATATAACAGTTGGCCAGCTTCCAAAGTTTCAGGGTACTTTCCACATGCCCAAACTGTCGAGCAGCTTGAGCTGAACTGACTAAAAGATAAGTTTGGTCACATAGCCCTTCAGAGCTTTCATGCTGCCAAAGAGTACATTCCTCTGTGGCTTTTGAGGGTGGATAGTCTGCTTATTTATTTTATTTATTTGTTTATTTGACATTTGTTAACCGGGAATGTCCAACTGAGCAAAGCCATTTTTTAGCAGAGGCTTGGGGAGAAAAGCTCCACTGTACGTGCATAGAAGTAAAAATAACAGTATTAAAGTAAAATAACACAATCAAAGCATTTCTCTGACAACTACAAATACAATAAAAACGGAGTAATGCTTAATAGTTGCACAAGGTTCCTCAGACTGCACAGGTGACCCATTCATTTGAAAAATAAAAAACACACTTTATTGAAATAAAATAAATGCAGATTAAGCGTTTTCATGCTCTATTATTGTGGACTTCATCAAAATATTTTATACTCATCTTATTGCATTTAAATATCCACAAAATAGGCACTAATGGACGTTAAGAACCAATGAAAAAATTGCTCATTGATTTAAAGTGGCACACTTCTGTTTAAGGTGCAAGCTTCTGTGCTACATTATGAGAATCATAAATGTGTGAAGATTTATAAGATTGATGAACAATTATGTTAACAAACCTATCCAATAAACACTTCGTTAAAAGGAATCAAATATAAAAATGTAAAATAACTATAATATAGTATAACATAAAATAAAATAAAATAAAACTACGTGAATCCAATAAATATGGGCACACAATAAATGAAAGGCACATAATGAAAGGAAGCCCCACCCCTATGTCATAATCTAGCCTGCAACACTGGTTTTATAAGGATATTATCATTCAGACCTGGGGCGTTAGTAGCATTGAGAAGTAGTTGCCACTTAACCTCTTTTTCTCCCAATAAAACTTTTAAATTTCCCCCTCTAGGGTTGAGTCTGACATGCTTAAGTATACCAAACTTAAAGGAATTACATCCCCTACTATTACCCAGGGGTATGAACAGTGCATTATTTTTATCCTTCCTCTTAATGTTGTACAAATGGTCATATATTCTATTCTTGAGACACCTGTCATTCTTGCCGATATAAAATCCTTGACATTCAGTGCACTTTGCTAAATAAATGACATGTTTAGTGTTGCAATTTCCACTCTTAAATTTCAATTCGTCTTATTAATGTCTTCCAAAATAATACTGTCAACTTCTAATACAGCGTAACATTGTCAACAATTTCCACATTTCTTAGTGTGTGTGTGTGTGTGTGTGTGTGTGTGTGTGTGTGTGTGTGTGTGTGTGTGTGTGTGTGTATATATATATATAATCTAAGAGACAGGATACTAATTTATTATTATCTAAGGCTAGAGAGATGCAGTTAGTAAAGGAAATAAGAGCAATAGAGGTACTGTGTCGAGAATGGAAGCCATGTTGGGTAGGGGTGAGCAAATATTCTTGTGTCAGAAAAGCTGAGAATTGTTTATGAACACAGTGTTCAAGAATTTTTAAAAGGGGAAAGAGTATAGCAATTGGTCTAAAATTAGAAAGCTCTACGGAATTCCACCTTTGTGAATAGGTATAGTATACAATTTATTCAAAAGAGAAGGGACAGTAGATTTACAAATAGAGTTGTTAATGAGGATTGAGACAGGATATGATATAGAGTTGGCAACTACCTTTAGAAAGAATGAAGGCAGATTGCCAGTTGATGGTGAGCATGATTTAATTTGAGAAGAAGTATTTTAATGTAAATGGTTGGAACAGGGTTTAGAGAGAATAGACTCTTATGAGGAATAAAGATAGTGGGAGCTGTAGGGTCATTTAGGTGGGACCTTTGCACAAGTTTGCTTATGGTATCAATAAAATACGAATTGAAAGTGGATGCAGTTTCAAGTGGTGTGTTATTGAGGGTGGGATTGGGAGTAGAGGGATTAGCTGGGTGGAGTATTTGGTTGATAGTATTCCAAAATATTTAGGATTTCTGGGTTCAGCAATTTGTGGTAATAGGTGGAAGTTCTTTTTGCCAATAAGTATGCGCTTTTTTTGTTAATTTATGGAGTTCCCTATATTTGAGGTAGTCAGTAGGGGATTTGTCTTAGACTAATGTTTCCAGGAGGAGTCTCTTTTTTTTATAATGGACCAAGTAGAGTTAGTGAGCCATGGAAAGTAAAGTGATTTCACGCTAACAGTTCTAGGAGCGGCTAGGGCGTCAAGTATATTTAGGAAGATAGAACTGAACTGAAGAACAGCTTTGTTCAGAGGTAGGGATGTGACGAAGGTCCAGTCTATAGAAGAGAGGGAATTATTAAATTTAACAGAGTCAGAGTTGGTTAGTTTACAGCATACTTTAAATTTATGAGGTCTAGAGAGGTGATGAGAGTATTATTGGACTTGTATAGAGGCATGATCACTAATAGAGTCAGATAAGGCTTCATGGTGATGATAGAGGTTAGGGATAGAGACTAGAATCCAATCTACAATAGAACTTGTATTAGTGGGTTTGTGAAAAAAAGTAGGAGAAGAGATAAGTTGAGAGAAACCGTATAGTTTAATACAACTAATGTTAGCATCACCCATAATTATAGATTAATTTGTAATGTTTTCAGAAATCCAGTGGAGAATATATTTTAACAGGAGTATGTTGTCTCCAGGAGATATATAAATGGCAACTATAGTTAAGGCTTTATGGGTTAAAATTGCAATTGGCCATGATGAGTTCAGCTGGGTGAAATGAGGTAAAAAGGTTGATAATGGGGATAAGGTTAGGAGGTCAGAGTACATAATAGCAACATCACCATCTTTTTTAGCAGGTCTAACTTGACGTAGAATATTATAACCAGGAAGGAGAAATTCATTGCCAGAATTGTGTGGTTTGAGCCATGTTTCAGAAAGAGTAACTATATGAGGGGAGTATTGGTCTATCCAAAAATGAAATTCAGATATTTTGTTAAGAATGCTATGGATGTTTATTGAGTAGAAGGAAAGATGTTTGGGAGTAGAATTAGAGTCTTGCAAATGTGTATGTGAAAGAGAAGATGAGGTACAAAGTGGGCCAAGATTAGGGTGACTGTTGCCTGAGAGTTGTAAGATGTTGCAAGGTAAGTAGAGAGGTGAATTAAAAGTGTTGGTTGAAAGGAGTTTAAGTTTGGTTTTGTTATATGGAAAGGTCATAGAAGGTAATCTTAGGGAGGGTTAATTCAATACTACTAAAAATGGTGGGTGATATTAGAGAAGAGTAGTGACTAAAGAAAAGGAAAGTGCAGTGAGGGTAGGTAGGAGCATAAGGATTTAGATTAAGCTGAGAGTGATAAGAGGTAAAATTAGGAATAGAAAGATAAAGGTTAAGAAGAGAGGGAGAAACATATTAAAGGAAGGAGTAAGTTGAAGGAGTAGAAGAGTTAGACAGAGGCAAAGGTTATAAGATAATCAAGGAGGAAACAGGAAGTGGAGACAGTAAAGGAAGGTGGAGATAAAAGCATAGAGAGGTAGGAGGGGATAAGATAATAGGGAGAAATCTAATAGGATGATTTACAGGAATGGGAGATACAGAGGGTGGTTGAGGTAAAGAGGGTTATCTATAAAGGAATGGGGGTAGGGTAGGAGAGCAAAGTAAGCCCAAGTGAAGCGAGGGCAAACAGAGCTTGATGAACCTTGAACAGCAATATGGGCCAGATAACCAAGAAAAACAATCAGTCGCTTATAATACAAAAGGTAAGTGCTAAGCAATAGCTAACAGGGCACAGTTTCATAACATAATAAATATATAATCTACTTTGCCCAATAACAAAAAATAAACATTCAATATTATAATAAGTAAAACTGGGAGGGGGGGGCAAAGGGATTAAAGTTTCGGTTAATGTGTTCACTGAAATCCACAAATAGTAAAATAAAACATAAAAGTAAAACATACACTGCAAAAAGGCAGAGAAAATAGGACTTAATGCAATAATACAGTCAGGTAAGAAGCAATCCTTTCAAACTGCCGTGATCTTGCAGGGAGGCATGACCAAGAACAACTTGCTTAGGTTTTAAGGCAGGTAGAGACTACAAACATAGTGGGGAGATGCAGGACTTGATAAATTTGAATTGCTGTGTTCTCCCTTAAATGTGCCATGATCCAGCACTTAGAGGTTTGTTTGAAAGCTCACAATCAAGTTGGGCAAGAAGGTCTGTAAGACAAAAAAAAAGACAAAGAAAAAAATAAAAACGATCAGAAAAGTTAAGTATAGAGAGAGTAGACATTAATTAGATAAAAATATCAAGACAATATAGGTATAGAGAAAGAGAAAAAAGAAACAGAAGAGAGATGTACACAAGGAACCAGAGTAGAAGAAATAGCAAGCAGAAGAATCTGCAACAAGTAACTTAAGCACAAAAAGTATTGCAGAGAGGAGAAGCAGTTAACATTAGCTGCATATTGCATTGTAAAGCTGCATAACAACAGCTGAAAGTAATCGTATTGAATGCATAATATTACTAAACAACACAACTCTTCATAAGAGTGAGTTGCAAATGGCTATTATTACATGAATTAACATAAGATTGTAATGAAGAGGAGTTACACAACAGAATAAAAACAAGTAAAACATGTCCTACAACTTTAGTTCTGGAGATGCTAACTCTATGAAAACAGTTATGGCAAAAAAAACATTCAGAGCAAGTACCCCTCAAAAAACATTCTGTAATAAGCAATTGAGAAGAAAAAAAAAACTAGTCAAATATGTAAATTGTGTACATATACAGTGAACACATTAACCAAAACAGCCGTCCTCTACAGCTCTTTAAAACAGCCTTTTAAAAATGGCGCTTTCCTTTGCCTGGCAGATAAATTCCCTTTGTGGAAAACTTACCATTTTCTTATATTTACTGATATTTTATTACTTTCCTCTTCAGGAAAGTTATTTTACAGCTAGGAGTGCTGCGTTTTAATGGACTGTTTCAAGAGAGTAACGTACTTTTAAACAGAGCACTCATTTTTTTTCTGATCATTCTCCAGGGGCTCCCCTGGACCCTTCTTCTTCCTCCTCACAAATATAGTTAGCTGTGGTAATCTACCCATATAGCTAAGGTTACTGCAGCAGTGATCAATATGAAGAACATAGTACAGCTCTGTAACTTGAACATACCAGTACAGAAGATGTTTTAATGATCACTGCTGCAGTAGCCACTCCCTCTCTCCAGCCCCTTTGTTTTTTGGTGTGTATTTTATGCCAGTTTGTGGACCTTTGTTTTTTATTATTCCTAGCATTGTCCTTCAGGGCTCAGCTTCTATCTCTCTGTTGACAAGAAAGCTCTGAAGGGCTTCATGCCCAAACCTGTCTTTTAGTCAGCACAGCTAGAGCTGTTTGACAGTTTGGGTGCATGTAAGGTGCTCTGAAGCTTTGGAATCTGTCCAGCTGTTATATATTTGGCAGGATATAACCCATATAGCTAAGGCTATTTCAGCAGTGATCATTCAGACATCTACTCTTATGGTAACTTCAATTTCCACAATTGTACTTTACCATTACTAAATGCAAAAAGCATTATTGCTACATATAACCATCTTTCATTCTGGGAGCAAATGGAGTAGACTAAATAATCATGTTATTATAGCAGTCCTGATGATATATATTTTGCAAGTATAATAAATTAATATATATTTAACAGAAAGTGATTCTGATACATTTGGATGGCCTAAAATGTCAAGATATTAAGAAAATAGGTATTTTTCAGTTTGTGGGCAGAGCTTTCTTTGAAATGGTTGTCTTGTTTCCAGAACACCTACTTGACAAATGTTTTTAGCTTATGTTTGTCATATTTTAGGACTTTTTTCAATGCTTAAAAGACATGCTTGTCAGAAACTTGTCTTGTCCTAGAAGAAAGCGGGAGCAACATTCTGCAGCGTGGTAAACTTTGCTGTGAATATAGTGTTTAATTCCAAAAATCCAATTTACAGGTGTGTGTGTGTGTGTGTGTGTGTGTGTGTGTGTGTGTGTGTGTGTGTGTGTGTGCGCTATGCATGAATCTGAACATTGGCTATAAGTGATAGGCACTATTGATGTCACACCACAAACCCATATACAAAATGGGAAAAAAAGGAGATAGAGGCCAATGTAATGGGGATATGTGCTGTGTTCAGTTTCTTGAAAAATCTTCAGCTATAGAGACCAAGTGATTCAAACTGCATTTCTGAATTGAGTAGATTCACACACTTGTCATTATGAACTAAGTGCATATCCCTTTAACATGAACAAGTGCAAGAATAAGAAATTATGTCAGTGCCGGTATTCTACACTCAAACGACACTAAGGACAAAATAGTAATGAAATAAAATAGATTTAAAATAAAAGCCTGGTCTGTCCATTGCTACTGCTGGAATATATCATAGATGTTGTCATTAGGATGTCTTGATCCCTGATTTTTAGATCAGGCTGGGGGAATAGTTTACAGGAATCCATAGCTCAAGAAGAGGCTTCAAGAGCAGCTGATAGTTATCTCTGGAAGGATG
Source organism: Protopterus annectens (assembly GCF_019279795.1). Classification (NCBI taxonomy): domain Eukaryota; kingdom Metazoa; phylum Chordata; order Ceratodontiformes; family Protopteridae; genus Protopterus; species Protopterus annectens. The sequence goes on along the minus strand of NC_056730.1, from coordinate 831,451,306 downwards.
ATGCAAAAACTAAACTAAACTAAACTAAAATAAATAAAGTGGAAAAAAAGTCCTACAGCATTTATCTTGTAGCAGTTTGCAAATTTGTCAGTATGAATGCCATAAAAAATATTGTTAAAAGCAGTAACAAATATGTCATTACTTTTTAAGCAATATCCTCGATAGCAGCCATTCTATTTAAAGGAGATGCAGCATTTTTGTGGACTTTTTAGACTTGATTGTGGACCAGAAATGACACTGTGAGTGGGCAGGCATGTTCATAGACAGCATGAAGATAATACTGAAAATAGACTACAAGCATAATGGCAATAGTGCACTCAACATAAGTACATAAATGAGCAAATGATATGAAATGGTAGTCTTTCATTGTCATGATTATTATTGCAACATTTAATTTATTGCTGCAAATAGACTCATGGGTTCATAGATTCATAGATTGTTAGAAGGCTAATGACCTGGGGGCTTTCTAAGCCTAGACAAGTTTTCCCAAAAGAATAACGCTGTCCTGTTTCTGAGCAGGACATTGATAGACAGGCATTTATAATTTAGCTCTGTCCATAAGGGACATAGCTGCCAAGCTGGTGTAAATTTCCTGTTCCCCATCCACTGGTCTAGGTTGTGCTTAAATTGGATAATAGATTAACTCAGATTATTATGGATGGGAAGCCTGTTCCATAGGAAGCACAGTCTCTGGGACATATATCTATCTCTCCAGCATGTTCTGTATAAGTCACAGACAAAATGCAGGTCCCTAGACCCTGTATTTCTGGTACTTTTGGTTTATGAATATGTTGGATATTTATAGGTGTGGGGTTTGTGGATGCCTTGTAAGCCAGGCATGGATCACCCCTCAGCAATCTATAGGGAACTGAGTAGAGATAAAGGGCTTTAAGGCACTCTGCATAAAGGAGGTTTGTTATGCTTTGCATTCTTTTTGTAAGGGATCTCTGTGGTCACTCTAGTTACTGCAGATGCCTGGTCAGGTACATACCAAAAGGAGCAATGCACTGTATGATTGGTTGATATTGGGAGAGTACAGTGGGATAATGACCTCTTTAGACTTAGATGCCATGCTCTTATTTATAAGTTGTGCTACATAAAAGGGTTAAATCACCACTGTGGCCACATGGTGGTAAGGCTACTGTCCTCATGCGTACCCAGATCCTTGACTACTGGATCAACTCTTTGGAGCATATTATCAATATGATAATTAGTCAGGATGGCTGACTTTCCAAAGGATACATTTATGCATTTCTTAGCATTGAGTTTGACACCATGGCTTTGGCATCATTTGTTAGTTAGATATAGACCTTCTTGAACAGTGGCAGTGTCTGCAGGGAATCGATGATAATCCACCATTTACAATCATCTGCAAACTTAGCCATTAACCTTCATCGTTTGCTTCCATTTCAAATAAATAGTTGCCAAAAAGCAGGCCCAGTATGGAGTCCTGGGGGACTCCACTAGTGACTAGCCTCTTGGTGGATGTGGCCTCACCTATTTTGACTTCCTGGGTCCTAATAGTGAGTCAGTTGGCTATCCACTGGGGGATAAAAGGGTGTAAACCTAAATGAGTGAACTTGTCTATAATGCCTGAGTGAGGCATTGTATCAAAGGCCTTGGCCAAGTTGAAGTAAACTTGGTGCACAGTCTTACCTTCATCCAATGCTTTGTTGACCATCTCAAAAAGTCCACCAGATTTAATAGGCATTACGTCTTTATTACTGGATGGGTAGACACACACATCTTAAAATTGTGTGCTGCTCTGTATCTTATGGTCCACATGATTACTTGTCTAGTATTATCCATATGTCCATTTATTTTAAATCTCATGCACAAGTTTCTTCAATTGTGGACATTATTTCTTCACATTTATCACTAATTTTATATTGCAAAGTGATGATTTGTCAAGGCAGTGCACACTGTTGGCTGAATAGCCAAATGTTCTCAATGGCTCTTTAGTATGTTGCTTGCTTTTCCATTGATGTTCATAATTGCCCTTTGGATTGTTTCACACTAGAGCATTGTCTATTGTGTGATTGGGTGGAATTATAAAATGAACGCTTCATCTAATACTATCATGGCTAGACTTCCTATAACCCAATTTAAGAAATGTTACAAAAAGCAAAGGCAATACAACAGGATTCATTTTTGAAAAAAAAAATTCTTGTTCATTAATTTTTGCAGTTTATGAATAGCCGGTTTCACAAGTGCCTCACACACTTCTCATATGTTCCTGTATTGTCCCTCCTAAAATAGCAGAATTTGCAAATATGCTTTATGCTGTGCTATTAACAATATTTTATGTGCTTTCATGTCTCACCTATATCAAACTTAAGTTGCTAATTCTTATGTGTGTGTATTTGTTCTAACAGTAATGTTAAGTAAGCTTCAGTATTCTGATTATAATCATTCTGTTCAAAGTGTGTCAACATGCCATATCTGCCTTAAAAAGAGGGACATTCAAGTGAAAAATATCATGCTTTTAAGAACATTAAGATAAAGAAGTAAACTGTTTGTTTACAAAGGCTAACCTGGCTGAACAAATGAAAGAAAGTACAGAAAGAAATAGCAGCATGGAGAAAGCATATAGTTTTTTTTGTATAGATAACCACCAAACTGTTATCTCTTATCTTATATTTGTTCCTGTTCGGGCTGAAGGCTGCAACTCTTCATTTTCTGATTAAGGAAAAAGCTGATGTTCCATTCATTCATCTCTGTCAGTCTGACACTGAAGGTGAGCCATCACACATATGTGGCACCCAAATTCCTCTGCCCGAACTTTCCACAACGACCATGCCTATGCCTTCCACTATAACTGCTTCCTAGAGAGATGCATGCATGTGTCCATATAAGCCAGTCCTGCTGGCTTCTTGCAACATGGTCATCACCATTGTTCATACTACTGCATGCCATCTAGGTTCATAGGTAAGTGCTATGATAGCTGAGTTGGCAAGACCTGTGCTTGAAAAATCATAACTGAGACAGGTCCAGTGTTTGTGGGTTCCTTATGTCCTTATTGATTAGTTCTATGGTAAATCTTTTCATGGCTTTGCATATGAGGCTGGTCAGATTTATGGGTCTGTAATTGTCTTGGTCTGGGGAAGGTTCTCCCTTATGCGCAGGAATAACTGAAGCTGTTGTACATTTGCTTGACACAAAATGTTCATAGAGGCTGAGGCTGAACCATGTTGTTAGTTGGGGTGGCTACATCATGCTTCATGCTATTTAAAATGCATCCAGAGATATTGTCAGGACCATCAATGTAGTATTTTCACTTTTGATAGCACCTTTAGGATCAGGTGCAGCGGTAGCATTGTCACCTCACAGCAAGAGGTTCTCCCGTTCGATTCTTGCCTGGAGCGCCTTCTGTGTGGAGTCTGCATGTCCTCCCCGCGGTCGAGTGGCATTCAAAAGACATGCGTGAATGGGTGTGCCTTCATTGAAGGTTGGGCATTGGGCTGGCACCTCACACCATAAAAATAGACTGCCAAACATTAGCGGACCGGAGTTCCGCTGTGGCGACCCCTAACTGGGAAAAGCCAAAAGAAAAACAAACATAGCACCTTTAGGACTTTGTCTTGTATGATAGCTAGAGATGGGTCAGTTTCAGGTATATATTGTGGGACAGATAGAGGAAAGAGTAAGGTAAAGTCTGAGCTAAATTAATCAATCTGTAGGTTTAGTACATATTTATCCTCAGTGTAGGCAACATCATTCACAATCAGCTCTGAGCATTGCTGCACTGTGCTTCTGAGATTGCAAACGTAACTAAAAAAGACCTTATGATTATCTTTAACTTTGGTATCTATTTTAGCCTCAAACATGGCCTTGATGGATTTTATTAAGCTCTTAAGTTGTTTATTTCAATAGTGAGTTGGTCTATCATTCTTGGAATTAGTCTTCTTGCATTCATTAAAATGTCTTCCTTTTATTGTAAAACTTGTTAATATTATGGTTTCACCATGACAGTTTGTTTCTGAGGTATGCCCTGTGTTCATTCCTACAGGGTACAACTGTATCTGTGCAGCTGCTTACATACTGGTATATGTTGTTATTGGGGTTTGATGCTGATCTGAGGCTTGTCAATGGGGGAAGATGCTCATAAATTAATAATTACAAGATCTAAGACATTGCCCCCTCAGTTGTACTCTGACTATTTTTTTTAGGATGCTTGCATTGACTAAGGCCAGGGATCTCTGTACTTATGGACTACTGATGGTATAGGCTTCCAGTCTATAGTGAGATAATTTAGATCACCTCTGAAGATGGTATTGGGTTTAATGATCTCAGTCCCTGTATACAGGCATTTTGGCTTACATGGGTTTTCTATAAGGAGTTCCGTGGCTAACTAGTGTATGGTGTGGGACCTCTCTAATAGTTATATGGACATGAAGAAGCTGTAGTGCATCATATTGCTTGAGTCTCTTCTAGATGGTGATTCAAACACTTCTACTTTTTCCCCTGTTGCACAGTAGCTGGTCTAAACATGTGAAAACAGTTATAGCCCTGTACAACGAAAGTATTCTCTGCCACTTAAAACCATGTCTCATTCACTGCACAGATGTCTACATCCTCCAGGGTGAGAAGGGCTTGTAGAGATAGGAGTTTCTTCTTTAGGCTTCCAGCATTGATTCAGTGACACTTTCATGTTTTCCTTTACTTATTTTATTATGTTGGTAGGTTTAGCAGCCTGGCATTTCCTAAAAAAGGCAATATGGGGTGGACAACGTCTTTGCCAACAATCAAAACCCTGTCAAAGCAGTGTGATTTGCCAGTCATATCCTCACTTTCTGACAAATGTTGAACCCTCATCAAATGGCATCAAAAACTAAGCCCATTATTGAAGCTATGTTTTGCTCATATTGTGGCATCATCCTTGGAAAAAAGTAGAATGCTGCTCAATGCTAAGCTCATACCTGCCTGGGACACATATTCAAAGAGCTCCATCATGTCACTCATCATATCATCTAGAGGGGTACATCTCAAGCCATCGACACCCATATGTACTATGACAGAGTCATGTTGGTACCTATTTTTCAAACATTTGAGTGTGCATGTGATATAATGGATCCTGGCACCAGATAAGCAACTAAACATCACTGTTACCTTGCTCAGCCTGATAAGAGTTACATTTACCTGCATGTTTTACAATGTAGACATCTATAACTTGAAGGCTTGGTTGGGTAGATGCTTGCCTTAAAGGTTCAGCATCTATGACTTTGGGACTCCTTGTGCTTTGTGAGGAAGCAAGCTTAACTTGCCAAGTGTGCTTTGTACCTGTGTTGTGTTTTGGAGGTCTTTTGGGTTTTGGTAATCTAATCTTTAGATCCTCAACATATGATGTATTATGTGTATTGTGATGGCCTTGGTGAGGTGGGATGTGTAGTGTACTGCTCACTGTTTTGTGGTCTGACTTTAACAGGTGTAAGATTTTCGCCTCCAACTACATTATGTATATACATCTTATACACTCTATTATGCAGCTTGAGTAATAGATTACAAACCTCTCAAGTGTACCTCATTAACAGGAACATTAAAAAGCTGTGAAGGCTGCCAGTCTAGCCAGAGAGAATTTTATAGATAATTCTATAATTTGTAAATATTAATGTAAGACACAGGCTTGTTGTCTTAAATGGAAAAAAAAAACTGCTGTTAGATGTGTAACTGAAAAAAAAATGAAACAACAGTGCTCCCTACTGACCAAAGTAAAGCATGTAGTGACCATTTTGATTTAGAAAGTGGTGCTGAAGGGTCTAGATGAAGAAATTATTTATATTATTTTAACCAAGAGTTAAATTGCTAGATTTAAACATGCAAATGTATTTTTATTGCTCTGCTTCCTGACCAGCTTCAAGATAACAAAAGGAGATATTAAGAATGTAAATGCAGTTTCTGTTAGTCTGGGAACCCAGGGAAGTGTGATGAATGATGTAATCTGTAGCCTGGGAACCCCAAGAAAGTGTGAATAATGATGTAATGTGAATCAGAACTGCAATTTCAATTTAAACAGAGAGAACCAGAGAGGATTAAGCATTTTTGTCTTGACCATTCAACTCACAGCACTGTCTTGCTCATATGTAAGTTATCTTAGACTTGTGTTTTCTTTTAGAAATAGCTAGGAACTAGAAAGATTAGACTAAGTGTATTTCTGTGATGTCAGAACTGTACTACTGAATTATTTTAGGTATTTCTCTGTGAACTTTGAACTCTTGACTACCACTGCATAGTAAGAAGTATTGTCTTGTGTTTTTATTGTTTATTATTAAATATTTTAAAACCTTTCAACTGTGGCTGTTTTGTGTAGAGATAATTTAAGTTCTGGGGTACATTGCATATTTATAGTGATTACTGTACCAAGTCACTCTAATAAGCCCTGACTGTTTAGTTATACTACCAATTAGATAATAATATTGCACAGTAATAATTGGACACCCTTTTAAGGGCCTTTGAGTAGCTGATAAATATTGGGTGGTGGCAGGCAGTACTACTGTATAGTCTGGGTAAAAGTGGCACAGCTGGAAAACCTGTGCCAGCCTTCCCCAGGAGTGTCTGTATGGTTGTATAAACTCTTATCTCAAAGTGTTTGTGTGTCAGCTACTTGGGCAGGGACACAATGCACTGGCTGGACAGAGAGGGTGCTGGAGGTTTTAGCTTGCCCAGCTGGTTGAGATCTGGACCCTATAGCTGTGCCAGTGGGGAGTCTTATTGGGGACCTGGAGATCAAGGGAGCGACCAGCCCCAGACTAACTGTGATCTCTGTGTACTCTTAAGGGAAATTGCACTTTACTGTGCTTATTTGTTATCCTTTCCTCCTATATGGGATGCCCCTCACTGGTGTTAGCGGTGAGGATTGAGGCACCTTGATTGCTGGGCCAGGGCACGGGCATCACAAAAGCAAATGTTTCTCAAAGTTCCACATTGAAAAGGCCTGTCATACATTCAGTGTTAGATATTTTTTAACTGATATCAGTAATAAATATGCTAACTCATATTAATTAATCAAAAGAACTCTTTATAACTATAAAGTAACACATTTACACATCCTGTGACCTTACTAGTTGAAGTTGTTAGCTGTTAGTAGGTGTTCCACATTTTGCCCATTTGTTCCACATTATGGGAGGCAGTGTTCCTCATTTTGGAGTTGGAAGATTAAGAGCTATGACAGATTATCAACAGACAGCATGAGACAAGTACTACATTGTATCAAAATAGCCATCTCAATCATGCTGGCTACAGAAGTTGTAGAAAAGTGCTGCTCTATGGTTTCAAAAGTAATGAAGCAGGGGTGATTATAACTGCTTGGAATGCAGTTTGTTCAGGATAACGTTTGGGTGGACTTAGTACTAAGACATGAGGAAATGCCTAGTTATCTGGTTCTGGATGTGTTGAAGCTCAAGGTGGGTTTGTGTTTGGCATAAGTTATTTGCACCACAGGCCTGGATTTTTAAGGATGTATTAATTTTGCAGGTCTCTAATAGGGAAAAAACACTCTTGCAGAAACAACCCACTATAGTGCAAGTCCAATGACAGATGTGTGCTGAGTGTAGCTTAGCTCAGCTGTTTTTTCCCATTTTGATGAGAGGTTCATGGTTTTCCATACTTCTTTGAATCTTGAATAAAAGACATTCAGTGCATACAGCTCTGAGCAACTTATTAGTATATGAGCTAAATAAAAAAACAATGAAATGAAGCAGATAGTGGAGCTCTGTGACTTCAGAACCTCTAACAAATCACATTTCACTTAAACCTGCAGTTCTAAACTACAGATCAATTACTCCAGGTAGGTTAGAATTTCAGAAACGTTTGCTTTTTCAGTGGTTCAAGGAAAATTGTAATAAGTATACAAGCAGTAGGGAGCAGTAGGTAGTGCAATACTTAATGTATCAGTGGGAGCTGGGAGAGCTGAAATAATGTAGCTGATACAAGAACCAATAAAAATAGTAGCAAACGTTTCATCAGTAGCAAATGTTGCAAATGTAAAGGCACTGGAATGCAACTTTAAGCAGGCAATGATAAGTAGAATATAAAATTCTAGCAGCAAGTCTGGAATATAAAGAGCTGTATGAGCACAGAAGCTCAAATTTTGCTGCAAAAGTTATAATACTGCCACTGCTAAAAATCTAAACCACCATCTAAGGCACCAGACCAGGTAGAGATTCACCAGCAACACTGCTAATGTTAAAATGCAGCGATAAATGACTAAATGAGTATTATATTCTGCAGTAGTTCACAATTCCTACACATTTGTGGGTAAAACTATGAGGCTAAGGTCTCCTACTTACTTCAAATACAAACAACTTATACAAGTAATTCTATGTATGGAGAGAGAAGTGTAGTATAATGTACAAGCAATAGTCAGATCTTGCAGTAACTCACAATTCTTCTACAACTGCAGATGAATCTATGAGATATGTGGCAGGAAAAGCGAAAACTAAAGTATCAAATGTAGGCAACTGCAGTACAGTTTAAATATGTAACAACAGCCAGAAAATGTATAACGCTGAGGTTAAGTCAAGCTTTATCAAGTGTTAACAGTCCAAAGTGAAAAATTTCCAGTTTTATCTGACAATGCCCAACAAAATGAGCATAGCAAGAAAGATTGGGAGGATTTCCAAGGCAAAGTGTACAGCAGTTGACTGGGAGGAGTTTCAAAGACCAGATAAGCAGTAGGAGTGGGCATCCTAAAAGCCTCCAAGTTTAGAAGCACAGCTGGGAAATGATGGGTGGAACAAATGACAAGATTAGTGCAATAGTTTAAATTTATTTCTCTGAATGCAAAATGGAGTCTAAATGCTTTATTTGGTTTTAGCTTCAGGAGAGCTTTCATCTTCCATGTGTCTTAAAGATACAGATGGCTGACTGCTCTTGAAATATAATCAACCAGAAATACATGGAGACTGGAAACAGCTTAAAACTCTAGCCAGTTGTGCTTATCTTCCCATAATTGCAGAGATCTCCCACTGCTACTCGGTTTAAATATCACAAACTGCAGATAAGAAACTCTCACAGCTCACCAAAACTGCTCCAAGTATGAAAAGTGACTAAAGCAAAGTTATTAGAGGCAGCAATGCTGATTTTTCTATTTATGATCTCAGAAAAATAACAATGGAAAGTGTGAACCCTAATCAACTAATAGCTGTAGCTCCAGGTTCAGAGATGAAATAGAAAACATGCAGAAAAATGAGTCAGCCCACTCAACACCAAACTACATATCTGGGCACAGTAGAGAACACACTTGTAAAAGTACTGCAAAGTGTAAAATGTCTTCATTTAATACATTTAGTTTCAGATTCAGAACAAATACAAAATGCAAACTAGGAATGACAAAAAAAATGATTTCAATGGTAAGATAAGTACATTCGTTTAAATGCACTTCCCTGGATGCTAAATGGAGTCAAAATGCTTTGGTTATAGCTTCAGGAGAATTTTTAGTTTCCAAAAGTCTTAAAGAAAAGGATGGCTGACTGCTCATGTAATTTAAAATGTTAGGAGTAAATAGAGGCTGGAAAAGCACTTGGCAATAGTGCTTATCTACCCTGAATGACAGAAATATCCCACTACCAATGGCTTTAATTACTATAAGCAGTAGCATAGGTAGGGCTGGGCAGGAGACATAACTGGTCCAGGAGTAAAGTGTTAGAGGGGCATAATCAGCTTGCATTGTAGCAAGTGGTTTTCTACAGTTTGAAAAAAATATATCTTGTTAACACAACACTGAGTGTTGTAGCATTCAGTGCACAGTATAAACTGTAGCAACTGCTTGCTAAGTTTGCAACAAGCAGTTTGCTACAGTTTAAAAGAGAAGTTTTTTTTAAGTAAACATAAGTACTGTATTATTCAGTGTAAGCAGGGCATAAACTGTAGCAACTGCTTGCTACATCTGTAACAAGCATTTTGCTACAATTTAAAAGAAAAAAAATATTTTTTTAATAAACTTAAACCTGAGCACAGCCGTGCACCATACAGGTGGGCTATAAACAGTAGTAACTGTTTGCTACATTTACAGCAGGTACTTTGCCTCTGTTTAATAGAAGAAAAGATTTTTTTAACTAAAATCTGACTACTGTAGTGGTCCATGCAAGGAGGATATAAACTGTATCAACTGTTTGCAACATTTGTAGCAAGCAGTTTGCTACAGTATTAAAGATGAAATTATTATTTTTTTTACTACTGTGTGTGGATGGAGGGTCAGGGGAAGGACACAGAAATGGAACCTGAATGGCTGGGACAGGATTGGCGGGTTTGTGCATCTGCTCACCTGGTTGGTGTGCCAGTAGAACAAGTGGATGTTTTTTTTTTTTTTTGTTTACTTGAAGAGCTGAGGACCAGCACAGGATGCTGATTGATCCAGCTAGGATTCTGACCAGAAACTCTAGAAAAAAGTCACACAGAGGTCCTCCTGGTGTCAGAATTGTAGTGGACAGAACTAACATCCTTCTAGGACTGGCATGTTGACTTAACCCATCTGTTCAGCTCATTCAACTTTCTGTGCCACTAATCAGACGTAGGTCATCTTGAGCACAGTCATGGCTTTTTCTCTTTTTGCCACATACCGAATTTAGCTATAACTTACTTTTATGAGTCTACTTTGTCTTACTTTAATTTCTCTAAATGCTTAGAAAAAAAAGAAATTAAGAAAAAAATGATCCAATCAACCACTGAAAAATAAAATGTACTGAAGCATACTTACCAATGTTTGCATGTAGCATGAGAGTACAGCATCCTCAATCCCCTTCAACTCTGCCTTATATGACCGTTATCGAAATAGCTAGCTTCTAAAGTTTCACCATTTCAGAAGAAAGAAAATTTAGTATATTTGCCTTTTGTAAAATCAAAACAAAATCAGTCTAGTGGATCAATGCATTCTGTAGTAACTAGAAAAGCAAATGTCTAAAATAACTAAACCTATGCCCATAAAAAGCAGGCAACAATGAATCAAAGCTCTGAATGGTTTCACAAAAATGCTTCTTCAGATTAAAGAACCATAAACTAAACAGCAAACTTTTAAAAGTTAAAAGGAATCAGGTGGTACAATTATACCATACATTGCATGGAAGATTTTTTAAACATTTAAAGAGACAGTACATGCTATAACTCAAAAAGTACATATGGTCAAACAACATTCCTTTCATAAAAATAACAACTAGATTTTTGCACATAAATTAAAAGAGTTAAGCTCTTAAATTTGAACAACATATGCAAAAAATGTATACATACACACATACACACACACACACACACACACACACACATATACATATATATATATATATATATATATATATATATATATATATATATATATATATATATATCCTCTTCACAAGATGGAATTCCTATAAATTCAAAATTCATAACCCCAAAGCCAGAATTTCGAGTTTACAGAAACTCGAAAATGTGAAGGGAAAATAAAAAAAAAAAATACACCTTTCTAATGTTTTTGCACCCCCCAACCCCCCTACTTAAATATTCCTACTCTGAGATCACACTACAGAGAAGGAAAGGGAAATCTCCTGTTCCGCGCTATATGCATAAGTGCAAAATGGAAGATTTCCCAGTCCTCTGCTATAGTCGGTCACGCAGCTCTTAGATGACAGCTGTGAGGGTGCAGGAGGACCTAGCTCCCGAAAAAAGTTAACTGAACTCTTTTTTTTCTAACCCTAAACTTCCTATTCGTAATTTCGAGTGAATGGAAGTTCGAGATTCTGGTCACAAGCTCCATTCATTCGATCTTGTGAAGGGGAACTATATATATATATATATATATATATATATATATATATATATATATATATATATATATATATATATATATATATATATATATATATATACAGAGAGAGAGAGAGAGATTGATATATATACATGAATAAATTGCTTATAAAAAACAATATGTGTTTGTAGTTTGAGATGCAGTAATGATGTCTGGCTCAAATGTACATACACAAAAAAAGCATGCTCTTCAGACATAACATTTCACTCACTGTTTATATGCAAAGGAAGCAATTATACTGATAAACATGTCAACCCAAGCAATAATGTTGATCAGACAAATTTGCCCCCTCTAATGCTGCAGTTATTATAAAGAGAGAGAAAAATAAACCATTAATATTTCATAGTAACACAACTTTTGGGAGGGTTAAACCCACAGGGTTTTTCAGAATGTGAAAGTGCAGCCTTAACATCCTCACCCAGTTGTCTGCATAGACAAAAGGATAATGCACAAACAATCTAATAGCATTAAACTGTCATACTGCTACGTTTAAGCTATAGGAGAGATGACAGGATTGGTACTGGTGTATGGAAGGTATCCATTTTGGAAAGAGAATCATAGGTGTTACAAGACAACTGAAATGCAAGGCCATTTTTGCCATGTCATTACCTACTGATAGACCTTTTTCAAGGAGACTCTTTTTTAAAGGCAAACAGTATGAACTACTACCATTAATATTAAAACCAAGACAGTCTGAAACATGTATACTCACCCTGGTTCTCTCTTAGGTGCTTCAGTCTTCTCCTGTACAGCTGCCTATTCATTTCAATATCTTCATGACCTATTTACATAAAAAGAGCACAGTGTAATATTTGTGGATGGCATGCAGTGCCAGTTTAAGTTGTATTAGCAGTACATATGTGGCACATGCCCTTAAACATTATCCTCAAGTCAGCTTTGGAGGTCAGGATAGTCACGTATCATGTCACTATAATGATGATGGCACTGTTTCCCCCTGCATCAGATGCCAGTTGTATGGGTAACAGCCTGGGCTAAACTGTTTCTGACTTTAGTATTATACTGAGGCCCTTTGCAGCCCTCCTGCATTAACCTCTGTCTGTAACCCTTATGAAAGAGGTGAAGAAATATTTTTATCTCCTCCAGAAACCATCTGTGTTTTAAAAGGAGAGCTAAGTACTCCTTCCCCAGCCATGATGTCTCATATTGATGTATGTCAGAGATTTTGTGCCCAAATCACTTCTTGTGTGCACTCCCAACCACACAATGATGGGCATCAGTGGGCATTTCATTTGCATGATGAATGAGAAACTCAGAAAATATTGGTGCTGCATTATTACAGTTCACAATGGCACTTTAAGGTGTTAAACATGGAATTTCTTAATCCTTGCATATGTTGTAGAAATCAGGCAGCATAAGCAATTGCATGTAGATATGGTTAAATATGTGACTGAGTAGACTTCAGCAGGATGGTTAGCTGGTATACTCATCACACAAACTGATACAGTTCTAATACAGTTGTAACACAAGCAATTGCAACATGCTGAAATTCACAAATGACACACAACCACTTACAAAATGCCAGATAGCTGGGCTGGCAGTATCTCCTTCTGTCACACTTCTATATAAATCATATTAATATTCAAATGACATATAATTATTTACAAAATTCCAGATAGCTGGGCTGGCAGTATCTCCTTTTGTTACACATCCATTCAGCCTTTTGCCTTCTTCTGATATCCCCAATGCTTGATGAATGGGACACTTGGCCACATTTCACTGTCATTCACTTTGTCAATGAATGATATGCATATATCTATCAATATATATATATATATATATATATATATATATATATATATATATATATATATATATATATATATTATTTTATTTATTTATTTTACATTTGTTGACCGGGATAGTCCGACTGGATGCATGTCCATTTTCAGCAGAGGCCCGGGGAGAAAAGCTCCAAGGGTAAGCAGATACAGCATTACATAATACCAGCATTACATATTACAAACAGACTATTTACAGAGATTACATAAGTAAGCAAGTTAAACAAATTCCACAGGTTACAGTTAGTCCTGAGCACAAGTCAGGATTAAATTAAATTACACAGTAAACTGGTTAACAGATTTTTACACATTCGAGTTAGCCAGGCTTGATACATTGACATAGCCAGTTAAGTGACAAATGTTGTTTGAGTCTAGTTTTAAAGTGACCTACGGTGGAAAGTAAGGTAATATCAGCTGGAAGAGAGTTCCAGGATCTACTTACAGAATTTGCAAAGAGAGAATCACCGGCTGTGCTATTAATTTTCCTAGTCTGAAATAGTAGTTTGTTAGAGGATCGAAGCAGTCTAGGATTGTTATAGGGGGTGATAATATTTTTAAGTGCAGGAGTATTGTCCGGATTATAGTGGATTTTATAGGCCATAATCAGTTGGTTATACTGGATTAGGCTAGGTAGTTCAAGCCAACCAAGCTGATTTAGATTGATGCAATGATGTGTCCTAAAAGGCAGCCCAGTGGCAAACCTGGCAATGTGGTTGTAGCAAATTGAGAGTTTGTTAAGGACAGTCTTGTTCAAATTCAAGAGTAGAGGGGATGCATACAGAAGGGTTGAAAGAAGGTGAGAGCGAGCTATGGCAATTTTAGATGGAGGGGTTAGGAAGGCTTTTATTCTGTAAAGTGACCCTAGTTTTTTATTGATGGTTTTGATAGTTTGGTTAACATGTAGGTCAAATTTGAGATTATTGTCTATGATGACACCTAATAGTTTTATAGATGGGTCAGGGGAGATTATTGTGCCATCATTTGATTTTATGGTAATATATATATATATATGTGTGTGTGTGTGTGTGTATCAATGTATATATATATATATATATATATATATATATA